>NC_134487.1:32423348-32698348 GCF_040206685.1 Ascaphus truei
GGGGCTGGATAGTGGTAGGGAGGCCGTGTGGCAACAATACCGCCGTGTCCGCTGAGAAGGAACAGAACGGCTATGTATGCCGCCACCCTTCGCCACTGCCTCTCTAAACCCGGGCGCCACACAAGAACAAGATGACCCCACAGCGGAGGTAAATACAGGGGATTAAGAAGAGCCAAAGCACTCCAGGCAGGAGGCAGAAGGCAGTCTCACAGATGTCTTTGAAGCTATCTCCGCCGGGGTGTTGGCTCCGCCCCCGCTGTCCTCCCACACACGGCACGAGTGCAGGATGACTGCGCCCGGCCACCGTCCGACTCCAGTCCCAGCAGGCCAGCTTTTCCTTCCGGCCGGTGCTCGTCGCATCCGCCACACCCGTGCTCGCCACCGTGCTCGCTACTCCCGCGGCCAAAACTTGCAATTGCCGCCCACGCGCTCGCCGACGCACACGGCCCCTGCACCGGTTGTGGGTGGGCCGCAAAAATATTCGTGGCGGGCCGCAAGTTTGACATGCTTGCTGTAAGCTAATCTGCTTTGTATATTTTATCAGTGAGCGAATAAAAACTTAACATTTTATAAATCCAAACATGGATGACCATTTTTGATATATTTTATGAATGGTGGATCTGGTGAGAATGGAAGGACCACCATTCGGTGACATTGCAAATGTGTTGCAGCTGTTTTATTCCAGTTCTAAAAATGATGTACTGATATACTACTGTGCAACACAAAATAATAATTTTTTAAGATGTGATGAAAAGCAAATATTTCTGTTGTCCATGTAATTTACTAAAAACATACTGCAAACTATGTAATCACCAGTCACATTAAACATTTATATTATCAAAAAGGCTGTTGTATAATATTTTGTTTTATTAAGTATTGTTTGTAAAGTATTAGCTCTAATAGTTTGCATACATACGTTGGTTACCCTTTTTGTATTAAAGAGGTCAGCGCTCAATACATATTTAAAACTGTCTTCTTCTGTGAACTACTAAGACTTGTAAAAGTAAATGCCCGTGTCTCTGTGTCTGGTGTTTCTCAGAACGTCTGTGGGGCTCCAGGTCAGGTCAAGAGGCTGGTTATTTCCAATCTGAAAGCATTTTACATTTTTCATTCTGTTCCATCGCCACAAATACTCTTGAAATTACTTTTTTTTCCACTCAGTTCCCATTATAGATGACCATACACAATCTATAAAGTGTTCTTGTCCATGTGACCTCTATGGGTAAGGAAAAGAGTGTGAGGCATTAGATGAAAAGGGTCAGCAAATGTAACCTCCCAAACTAGCAAATTATTTCAAACCATGTCCTACTGCTAATGTGTGCCAACTTTTACAAATTCATTTTGGTAGAGATTTGTATAGCAGTATCTCACCCCAAATCATTAAAAGTGACAAAGGGGCCCACAGTTTAATAGCTATGTGGCAATAAATGGTCATTTTAATCAGCTTCATGTTGGGGTTAAGCTTAAACCCTTCAGTGCTCTGACGTACGGTGTACACAAACAAAAGTTCCACCAAGGGGGAACCTTATGACGTATACCGTACGTCATTGGCCTCTGCTAGTTTATTAGGGGCGCCGATCGCGTACCCCAATGAAGGCCGGAACAGAAAACTGATCACGTGTTTCGATGACCGGAACAGAAACCTCCGTGGTGCATGATGCGGAAGTGCCGAAGAGTCCGTGGCACGTCCTTACAGCATATATATTTACATTCTACGCAACTCTTTTTTTTAGAACTTTTTGGATTGGGAGGCTGGTTCCCCCCAAAAAATATGCAATTGATCTAAAAGAGTATAGTACCGTTTCGTAAAGAATCCAAACAAGGTGAAGGGGAGAGGCCTAAAAATTGTCACGAAAATTAATGAAGCCATGTAATACTGGCAGATGCAGGGAAGTTGCACTTGTAAGTTTTATGGTCAGCATTTTATGGTGATAGTCATTCTCACAAGACTTGTATAGATGCCAGAAAGAAAAGGAAATGACATATTTGGAGCCAGTTAAGCAGAGATTCTGTCAGTTTTCTAGGAAGGCTGAGATACTGCCTTATGTTTCGGGAATCTTATGAACATTCTGGAGGACTTGACACTATTATCCTTCTCTAACATATACTAATGGAAATTGATGGCTGATTAGACCCATTTGGTCCACCTAGCACTTCCGTTTTCCATGCTTTTTCAGAATCCATAAAAACAAAGGTCTGAAACAAAATGCTCTGCGAAACTGTTTTATTCCCTTTCCTGGCCCTCACCAATGGATAACATTTCACTGACTTTGCAACTGTTTTTTGTCAGAATTATATGCCTATAATAAAATGTAAATATAATTTATGTTTCATTTCAATTATCCACACAACTGTGATTGAAACTCACTTGCAAAAAGATTTAACAACTGGACTGTATAACATTTCAGTAGGTTCATTGGTTTAGTTAGGTGGATTACCTAGTTTTGTTCTTTTCTATTCATAAACATTTTTTATTTTGTTTTCCTCATCTGTGCAGAGAATACTGCAATGCATTTCGGGCCCCTATACCACTTTAAAGCAGCAATCGCACCTGCTTAATTTTGTATTTCAAATTTGTGTAGCTTTTGAACCATAAGGTCATTAAGAACTGAACCATGTTATTTATGGCTCCGGTGTCTCTGCTACCTCCATGGGAAACAAAATGGCCGTCAAGTCTTGCAATACACATGGGCCAATTGGAAGCCATAACATCATTAGTTGCAGCTTACAATTTCACAGCCATTTAAATCCTCTCACAAACCCCAGTAACTAAATTGGTAGGTACTGTATATCTGTAACTGGGGGGTCACGGAAATGAAAATTGTGAGGTCTGGAGGACGTTCTAGTTTGAATGCTGTAATATACTGTAATAAAAAAATATATTTAGGTGGGATTGTTGTTTACGCGTTGAGGAAACTGTCCCACGTTGCAAGATATACTGATATTTTCAAAGAAAAGGCTAACCAGTGCGGTATCTCCTCTAGGGGCCTATGCAGAGAGCAGCGCTATTTCGAAATTCGCCATTTTTTGGAGAAAATCGCGCAGAAAACAGCAGAAAATGGCGAGTTCCGAAAAACGCGCCAATTTTTCTTTTCTATTTGTAAAACTCGCCTCGCGGCTGGCAAGAACCTCAATCTCGCCAGTTTTAAAAATATCCTAATGCAGAGAGGCGCGAACGGCATCTAGAGGCTGTTAGCGCCAATAAAATGGCGCGATTGTCTCCTTTTTGCCTCGCCAGAAAAAATTGGCAAGAAGCTGCCGCTCGCGGCCATTGCAAAGGGAAAAAAAAGGCGCAAATTTGTTTTTACACGTTTCTGAAGCGCGCATCTCGCTAATATAAACTCGCCACACGCATCCATGTTAAACATAGCAGAATTCGCACTTTTCTGCATATGGAGAATAAAACTCTCCAAAAAAGCTACTTTTTAATAAATTCGCCATTTTTAAAATTCGCTGCTCTCTGCATAGGCCCCCTAGTCTCACTTAAAATGTTTTCATTTTAGATTATTTTTTCTCATCTGTTTATATAAAGGTAAATTCTATGGGAAAGAGAAAAAAGAAAGGGGTGCAGGGGAAATAAAATACAAAGTAAAGCACACAGTAAATCATACAGTAGGATTCATTTTCGATTTTTAGATATGTCTGTTCGTTTTTCTAATTTACTATATAAAGCTTACCTCTCAGCTCCTACCATATACAACACAATACTCAGAGGTTCAGACACTGGGGTTTTTTGAAGACCGATTCAAATTTGCATTGTTTAAAAGGTGTTACTAGGCATTTCTTTGAAAATACAGGATTATTTTAAAAGCCCCTGAAGGTATTATATTCTAATAATATTCTTCCAGAAAAGAAACCTGCCTGAAGGAGCAACAATGTAAAAGTATTGACAATAGAAAAAGTAAACAATAGTACATTGGACTGGGGATTTAACTGTGGAAAACCGTAAACCTTGTGAATAGCTTTGTTTTCAATTTGGTCATACAGTATGTATCTACTTAAAATATGTGTAACCCATATTCCCCCCCCCCCCCCCAATCGCAGATAGGGTGTAGGTGAGGGGATCTATATGCATTACCCAGGAGGCCTGAGCCTCCGCCACGGAGAGCCTGGGGCACGTATAACAATATGAGTAACCTCGTACTTGGTGCAGCGCCTCCACCTGCGATGGCTCCCACCAGAGGGGGAGTGGTTCCTCGCAGGACAATTATATATATCACTCCACACACAGTATGTAAAACAACCAATGACTTTACTTGTAGCAACCATAAGCTTCATATATCAACAGGTGTCCCTCCCTAGAGGAGACACTAACTACTGCGTCTCGCAGGACGCTACCTCCACCTCCACCGGGTGATCCCACCCCGTGTCCAGTAACCCCACACAATATGTCCCCCACCCTCAAGTGAGATATGTATGTGTATGGGTGACTGCGCAGCCCCTATGTCCTGAATGAATGGTGATATAGTTGTGCACTTGTTGGTTACCTGCCGAGCACTCCAGTGCCCGGGCCTGCAAAGGAACTTCACAAAGGATCCTGATGACGGCTGAATACAGGAACTACCGTCCGGGGCGATCCCACCCGGATGGCTGCTGCAGCGACGACGAAGGTCTGAGCCCAAACCTCTGGATGGACGCGCAGCGTCTGCTGGGTCACTAACTGGCTCTGGATAGTAAGGGGCATGGTCCCTAACCTGGGGCCTGTCCCTGACACAACTCACACTACTAGGTGGCTCAGGGCTAGCTGGGGCCTTGGGGGATGCTGACCTAGTGCAGGGAGTCACTGACTCCTGCACCCTACCTCCTTCCCCTAGCTTCTCCTGACGCCGACTCACTCTCTCCTCAAAACCCTGTGAAATGTATCTCTTCTCCCGGCAGGGCAATCCTCCAGCCCTATTGGCCACACTGGGGCACCTGGTACCTTCCACCTTTAGCCTCCTGGGAATTGTAGTCCCGTGGAGGCTATTCCTATATTGGGGCCGCGTGCGCGATTCTAATGCGCATGCGCGACTCCCTAATGGCCGCGCAACTCCCTGGTCTCATCTGCGCATGCGCGATCACGGCGCACTGACACTGACACACCACAATGGCGGCCCCACTAGCCGGGTGCGCCGCAGAGCCTCCTAAGGCTTGGACCGCTCCCTGCTCCGGCCCTCACCTTTGGAAGCAGCCGGCGGATCCGTCGCTGGCTCCGGCGGCACCCGCGACCGAGCTGCCACAAAGGAGGGGGGTCTCTGGGAGCTGCCAGGGACTGGGGCTACATATGATAGGCAGAAAACACCCACAATCTCTTCAAACTCTGAACCCAACGCTCACTATGCACACAATGTGCTCATTTGCATGTCATTTCCCAGAATCCCTTGCTGCTGTGGAAGCACTGTATGCTGGTGATAATGGTGAAAGGCAGGGTTGCAGACCTGCCTAAGGCCGGTTCTATACTGCATGCACGCGCTACGCACGGCAGGGAGCGTGAAACCGACCGACAGGGGGCAAGATGGAGAAAATAAAGAATTTGCGCCGGTACCGCCACTGAAATGTATGTATGTGTGTATGTAGGTTTGTGTGTACAATGTTATGTAACCATGCTGTAAAATGGATTACAGTCATCTCTCCTGCTGACAGTAAGGCCTGGTAAGTTATGGGCATGCCAGCAGTAATCATGGAGGTTTGCCCTCACACCCTGGTGAGGTGCCCTATGTATGGATGGGAGTGGTCACATGCTCTGAATCCATAATTAGTGATGTCAGAGTTGTGCCTGCCCCCAGAGTATACATAAGGCACAGCACTGCCAAAAGTTAGTAGGTTCAGAGGTTATGAGAGAAGAGTTCGGTAGAGTTGGTTGTAGTTGCTGGAGTAAGGAGCAAGTCTGAGTACAGACTTGGGGGAATGCAGCTCATAAGACTGTGACCAGGGACCTGGCACAAGGAATATCTCTCTAAGGGGAGATAGGGAATCCACCAATTTGGGAAAGGACACCTTTCAAAGGGAAGTGTGGTGATCATGAGCGGCTGAGTACAACCGCTGTGAGGGGCAGTTGGCCCACCGCAAAGCAATAAAGATGATCTTGTTAAATCATACCCTCGTGTGTAAGTGTGGAGTGATTACACAGAGGAGTGCACCACAGACGAGTTCATCACCAGGACCATCCACAAGCGGACGCTGGGATCCTGATGAGGTGGAGGCGCTGCACTGGATCTAGGTAGGACTCAAGTACACTACCTCAGCTGCCTGTCCACACAACATCATGCGGGAGACTCAGGAGTCCTGTTGCCAACAGGTGCACCACCAGACACTACACTGTAATGGGGACTGGTTAGACCACAGGGGCCAATGTGAGATTGGGTGGGTCAGGCTAGGCCAGAAAACCCGTTACATTATTAAAAATATTATTAAAGTATTAATTTATTTATTTATTTGAAAACTTATTTATACACACACACACACACACACACACACACACACACTCACACACACACACACACACATATATACACATACATACAGTACCTCACTCGCTCAGTATACACAAAAATTGTGTGGCACGTGCACGCGCCTTCACACAGGTGCGCGCATGGCCGCACACTCTATAGAACACCCCTAAGACATGTGAATGTGCTCACAAGTGATCTTTTTATTTGCTATATATATATATAATCAAAAATTAAATAGATGATACCGTTCTGTGGCTAACGAAATGCTTTTATTTGTGCGAGCTTTCGAGATACACTGATCTCTTCTTCCGGCGATGTTACAATGAATGAAGCAAGCAAAAGCTATACTATAAACAGTGTCTATTGGACACCGGGGGAAGGACCAGCACATATAACATTCCAATAGACATTGTTTATAGTATAGCTTTTGCTTGCTTCATTCATTGTAACATCGCCGGAAGAAGAGATCAGTGTATCTCGAAAGCTCGCACAAATTAAAGCATTTCGTTAGCCACAGAACGGTATCATCTATTTATTTATTTATTTTTTGATTATTGAAGCTCGGCTAACACGGTACTGATACCTCTACATGTGTATATATGTATAATATATATATTAGTCCCCTTTCCTTATGCCTAAGGGAAATATGCGGGCAACTACGCGTGCTGCTGTACCTGTATGCTCACAGGAGGCCTGAGCCTCCGCTTCTGGGAGCCTGGGGTGAGCTCTGTCTCTTTGCGTGCAGCACCACCACCTATGAGGGATCCCAGCGTTGGCGGGATAACCCCTCACAGGAACCACAACAGTAGTAACCAATAACACCACACAATGTATATAACTAATCTTTAATGCACACAATACGAAACACAGATAACACACAATACTAGGTAACAATAGTATAGTGCAGTGACCCCAAACACTGAGTGGTTTCCCCAAAGTACTGAGGGTGCCGTGGCACCAATAACCCCTGGTGTCCATCCCAGCAATCTCACCCAAATGTCAGGTAGCGCTACCCCCTGTAAATGTTCGTGCACGTTGGGTACCTGCCTGGGTACTACAGTAGCCCGGTGCAGCTTGCAGACTTGGACTGAATAAGGTCACACGCAGCAACCGACAGAAATTCCCCTCTCGCCTCAGGGTTCAGGTACTCCTTGTGGTGTGAGCTCCAGACAGAGGGTCTCAGGCCGCAGTTTGCAGCGTGGATGTCCACCCACCGGCGCAGCAGTACTACTATAGTACTAAAGGGGAAGAGTCCCTATCTGAGGCCTTCCCTACAATACTCCTCTGAAGTGGCTCAGGGCATAGGGGGAACGATCTAGGCCTAATCAATGGAAGCACAGCTCCCTGGATGCTATCTTCTAGGTCGCCACCTCCTTCTCTTCTGGTTCACGGGCTCTTCATCACAGAGGATATCCTGTTCTTATAGACTACAGGCAGTCCATTGGCTGCCTCAGTCCATGTCATATCCCCTCCCCCCCCCCCCGTGGATTCTGGTTCTTGCAGTCCCGCTGCAGTCCTTGCAGAGCCTATTTAAAATGGTCACCACGCCGATTGCAACCGCAAATGCGCCAAGCTCCGGAATAGCCCCCAGATTGTGCAGGATCCCGCCGGACAGCAGGGCAGATCCCCGCACCGGAGGCAGGGTAGGGGACTCGGCTACATCTAGTTTTGTCAAGAGGAGTGCTGTTGGGTGTGACCAAATGTACTGTATATAACTTAAAAACAAAACATAAAGCCCCCATGCAAAATTCAAGTATATAGTTAAATACCTATCTGTTTGTCTTCTCATAAGTATGGTTCATTTAGTTAAACTGTTTGGTCAAAGCGTTATTACTACCTGATAGGTAGTAATATTTGTAATAATATCCATCACAGTATTTTAATAGATTAAAAAAAATTTTTTTTATGGCTTTATACAGATGGCTATTGTACTCTTCAGTCAAAAAAGTGTGTGCCCAAATGAATAGCGAGATTAATCATACAGGAACATAGTGACTATTGTTTTGCAGTCTGTATATTTCACTAGGAACTTCCTGCTGAAATGTCATCTCAAGAGGATTGTGTTATATATGCTTTTTATACCAAGCCGAGTGCCAAAATTGAGGTAAAACAAAGTACCCCAAAAATGCAACATCATACTATAATCATATTTGGATTCATGTTGTGCTTAATATATTTAGAGACAAACACTCGCATTCAGACACCCACACAGGGCCGGGCCAGGGGTGAGCAAAAGAGGCCTCAGGTGGCACATTTACCCGGGGTGGCATTTTATCTGCCTCCTCTCGTTCCTGGTTTAATACCAGAAATGGAAAGGGGCACAGAAAATGCCGCCCTAAGGCGGGCTTGATGGCGGTGCCTCTGTAAGCTCTGGCATCTCCTCCTGCTATCGCATGGAGTTGCGTCACCATGTGATGTCGTATTGCCATGACACTTTACATTACATGGTGCCGTGTTATCATGACAATGCAACATGTGACATACGCCATGTGACGTCGCCATGTAGCTGGAGGAGATACCGGCTGGACAAGTTAAGAGGCTTCATATTTTGGGGGGGAAATATAGAAAATTGAAGAACAGACATACAGGCCGATATGTAGCGGCGCTATGTCACGTGAATGGGCGCCAAAGTGTTTTATGGCACTGTAAGCTGTTTTATGGCATCGCGCCTTTAATAAATATGGACCCAAGTGTTTAACGCTTCTGTTTGTTATTTTTATTCTCATTTAAAAAATAACTAGATGTACCACCCTTATTATTTAAATTATAATAAATAGAAAGAATGGTTCACTGGCTGTTAAAGCAGCAATTCCACATATCGCTGGTAGCGGAATTGAGATTGCAAATCATTACTGCATTTCATAAAAAAAGATTATTGAATCACTTCATCTGGTTACAATTGTGTGCTAGAAGTCTCTGCAATTTCCTGCATATTAATGTATTTCTTTTAGCATACACAAAATGATTTCAAACCAGGGAAGTTTGGCATTTAAAGGAATAATTCCGCCTGCTGAAACTGATAAATCATGTGAGCAGAGTGACTAATAGTACAGTTATAGATTATTAAATTTCCTGATATCATAAACAGTTTTGCACCTTCATAATACAGTAATAATCATATTGTTAACCTCACCCTATGTCATGAGATTGTAATCCAGTCCTGTTTTTCATAGAAATACGGGGCGTTGTGCCCTATGACTATACAGGGAGTCTGTCTTTCCCTTGCTCAGGAATATTCCAGCTCTGGCCAACTGAATGGAGCTGAAAACGTTCTGTGCAAGGTGCCAGTAGCCCTGTATTGCTATGGAAATAACGGGTGTAGAAAACTGGGACTGGATTAATTATTCTTTTATGACATGGGGTTAGGTAACCAATTTGTTTTTTTCTCTGAAGGTATTGTATTAAACTGTTTATAAAGCTGAAAGAAATAATTCTACAGCAAGGGGAAAGACGGCTTAACTGCAAATTAAATAGAGGATGGAGTGGCATTAGGCCCCGCTCACACAGCACGCTACACGATGTGCGCGTGCTTACGTGCGCGTGTGTGTTCGTTACTGATGCCTGGCGGCCAATGGTAGTGTTCAGTATTGAAACTACCATTGGCTGCAAAGTGCGGCGTCGATGCTGCTGCAGTCACGGGAGACTTTTCAAACTGTGATCTCCAACTGCAGCAGCGTGACCTCAATTTCAGCAGCCAATCAATGTCCAGACGTTTACATTGATTGGCTGCTGAAATTGACCAGACTCGGCAGTGAAACTGGAGGGACGGGGGACCTCCCTCTCAGTATATGATCCCTGCGGGACCCCCCTCTCAGTATGTGATCCTTGCGGGACCCCCCTCACACACACACATACAATGGATTTGTGCTTTTATTTTATGTTTTCCTACAATGCATCGCAAAGCCACCCTGCGCCCGTGACACAGCGCCCCCGCTCCCCCCCCCGCCCGCTCTCACACACTTCCTGGATGTGTCGGATCATTCCATCTGCTGGGGATGATCACACCGCCCAGCAGATGGAGGTGCGCACACGCGGACGTGCTCAAGCAGCATCACGAAGCCCCCTATGTGAACGCGGCCTTAGGTGGTGATTGAAAGTATAACGATGACGTAATCAAGTTAATTAATTAAGTTGTGACTACCGCGCACCTCTGTCCATGCCTTGTGAAAAATCTAAACGGTTTTAATAAAAATAAAAAATGCCAGCTCTGGTCTGTGAAATATAATGTAAAGAGCAGATGCTATAGTTTTGACCTCATTTTGCAAATCAAATTTATTTTGCACTGTAACTGTGCAGGGATATTTAAATTATACGGTTAACAGTTTTTCCAATGCTCTACTCAGAGAGAACAAAGTAACACTTATCTCATAGTGTCCACTTCACTTCATATTATTTTCGATTTATTAAATTAGACTAAATTACATTTGAGACCTCTTTGAAGTGATATGTCTTGAGGAGCTCAATGTAAAATAGGGGACCATGAGTAAGGAATTATACAAATTCCAAATGCAGTTTGACTTTATATGATATTCCCAGAGCTCTGGGATGTAGATATTCTTGTGATTTATACATGTGTTAATGCCTCGTACCAAATATATGTTTAAAATATTTTTATCTCCTTAGGTACGAGTATTTACTTTTTCTGTCGGCCAACATAATTATGATAAGGGACCCATTCAGTGGATGGCTTGTCAAAATAAAGGTACGGCATATCTTCAAGATATAAAAGTGATACAAATGTTATGTTAAATATATTAAGTATGCATTCATATATTTTATTAGCGTATTTAATAGATTTGAGGCTGAGTAATGATACTTAGAAAATAATTCTATCTAGAGATGACTGTCACTATTTTTATTAGTATTCCCTGTGATTTCTTGCAGAAATAAAAAATAATGCATAATTTACCCATTTATTTACCTAATAAAAAGTGAAAATTAAGGTAATAAATTTGATGTTAATAGAACCTAACCTAACCCAAACCTAGCCCTTCCACATTACTGTTGGAAGTACTAACATTCACTCTGTAGCACAAGCACGCTGCCTAGAGGTCCCACTCGACTCCTCTCTCGCATTCTCCTCTCACATTCAAAAGGTAGCTAAAACCTGTCGTTTTTTCCTCCGCAATATTACAAAGATACACCCTTTCTTCTGTTGCTCGACTGCTAAAACTCTGACACAGACCCTCATTCTCTCCAGTCTCGATTACTGTAACCTCGTGCTGTCTGGCCTTCCTGCCTCTCACCTGTCTCTCCTACAATCTATCCTAAACGCTGCTGCCAGAATCACTCTACTCTTTCCTTAATCTGTCTCGGCGTCTCCCCTGCTGAAATCCCTCTCCTGGCTTCCTATCAAGTCCCGAATCACACACTCAATTCTCCTCCTCACTTTTTTTATGTTTCAATTTTTTTATTAGTTTGCTTACATGTCATCACAGTTTACATTTTTGTCCGTATCACATGGTTGGTAAATCTCCATTTACATTTTTGTGACATTTCTCTTAACAACTTTTCATAACAATTTTTTGCATCTGTAAATCTTATACATTATTTTGTACTGAATTAAATTTATTCCATTAGTTTTCCCTTATTTGGGTTTAATCTTACTTTATGATAAAAGATAGGTCAAGAACAGAGATAGAAAAGAGAGGGGGTCCAGAGGGGGAGGTGGGGAGGAGTGGGGGGGGAGGGAGATTGAGGCCCATGTGGACAGAGCTTCGACCGTTGATCACCTGTCTTTAGGATAGAGAACATAGATCCCAGACTTTATGGTATTTCTCTAATTTTTGGTTGAGCTGGGCCATTAATCGTTCCATTAATTTAATCGTGTTCAACCTTTTAATTACTGTCTGCTTTAGAAGGCACATTTATATTCTTCCAGGCAGCTGCTATTGAGCATCTAGCAGCGGTGAAAACAAAAGAAATCATTTTCCTCATTGAGGTGGGAGCCTCTCCAATGGGCTTGGACAACAAGTATATCAGAGGATCTAGAGGGATTCTTGCCCCTGAAATTTCAAATAACAAATTTTGGATACGTAGCCAGAACTTTTGTATCTGTGGACATGTCCACCATATGTGTACCATATCTCCTCCCAGGCCGCACCCCCCTTCAGCATAGATCCGGTGTGCCTGGGAAGATCTGGCTCAGCCTACTCGGGATTAAGTACCATTGGAATAGAATTTTGTATATATTCTCTTTTGTCGTTGTGCAAATTGAGGTTTTGGCTGCCGATTCCCAGATATCCTCCCAGTCTTCCCTATCTATCTCTATATTTAGGTCTTCAGCCCATTTCAACATATAATTATGGTTTTGGGGAGTTGTTTTTGAAGTTGGTTCCGTGTATATTCTCGAGATCAGTCACTTGTGGTATATACCTGTTTTACATAATCTTTCAAATTTTGTTAAATTCGGAAAGCTCTTGTTCTGCGATATTGTTAGCAGAAAGTGTCTTGTCTGAAGGAAGCTAAAAATGTGGATGTCCTGCCTTTAGTATTTTGTTTGTACCTCTTGCAGTATCATGAATTTCCCTTCTATCACCAAGTCGTCTGCCATAACAATATTAAGCTCTTTAAATTGCCTGAAGGAGTTTTTCAGGCATCCTGGTGGGAATGCAGGATTTTTAATTATAGGGGTTAATAGCGAGGGATTTGAGTTTAATGAGTATTTCTTCTTATTTTTAGACAATAGGAAAAAACCTGGCGCTTACCTTAAGCTTAATATATGAGGTGTGCTTACAATGTGGCAGTAAGTTAGACCACGGCTCTATGACAGATGCTTTGAGCCAGCATGGAGTTCCCCTCTGCTGCAACCCCAGGGAAGGGTTAATCCGGAACCCTTTTAAAGATATAGAGACATACAAGCAATGGGGGAGCGTGGGATTAAAAAAACATTTGACAATAAAAAACAATAAAATACAATAAAATTAATGTGGTTACAACAATATTGCTGGGGGTTGGTGAAAATATTAAATACACTTACACGGCCATGTGCAAGCGGACACGGTAATGTGGTTTCTTTAAGCAATTCCAGTCACTCCCAACAACAGGTAATGGTGGTTTAGAGGGTTTTGAAATAAATATATAAATATATCTGTACTCACACGGCCATGTGTGAGTCCTTGCAGGAAATTGGTAACTTTGGGGTTAAATTAACCCATCTGCATCTCCCCCCAGTGTAGACTCTTCTTTGTTTGCAACCAACGTGGGATTCTAACTCCAGTCTTGGGCATCAGATGGGGACTCTCCCCAGTGGTGGTAGTAGGGGGGGGAGTAGGTAGAGAAAGTGAGGCACGTTGTCAGTGGGGTTTAAAACACATTTATTAGTTTTAAAAGCAATTGGTACAACAAGACTCACATACATACATAGTGGTTGGACCCCTGGCCTCCTCGTGCAGTCCAGGATACAGTTTAAGCAGCCGTTATTGCCAATCACGCGTCCGTGATGCAGGAGGAAAAAAAACAAAACTTTTTCTCCTTATCTGCAATGGCTGCCTGGTTGATCCGGCTACGGGAGCCACGTTGGGCCAAATTCAGCAGGAACTTTAGAGCTACGCGTTTCGTCGAATCATCGACTTCCTCAGGCTCATATTCTGACGTGGAGGGGGTCTCTGAGTTTTATAAACCCCCTGTGTAATCAAAGTCTAATTGGGGCGGGCTGTGTTTAATAAAGCCCTAATTACAAAGTTTTTTTTTTTTTTTTTTTTTTTTTTTATGTTTTTTTTTTTGTTTTTTTTTTTATAAACGAGATTTACATAATTCATGTTCTGTAATCACACTGTCTTGCCTTTTAGAATTGGTTTAAGTTAAAACATTCTTGTATACTTAAATTAATATCCCTAACCATCATGGGTTAATAGATGACTGCAATAAAATACATACTTGTTGATTATTTAATGAGATAATTTTATCAGAGTATTGTCAAATTTATTTGTAAACTTCACACACATTTAAACAATTTTATACAAATTCTACTAAAATTAAAATTCACAGGTATTTTGGTTTTAAGACCTCCAATGGGGTCCATCTAATCATATGTCAGAATTGGTCATCTGGTGATAATAGTTCAAAGTGTACTTGCTCCTTGAACCTCAACATTTAGATAAAAAATTCTTACCATGTAGATTTATAAACACATATAAATTAGTTAGAACATTTTGGCTATCAAAAGTGCCCAAATCCTTTAATATAAAAAGTAAATTACCCATCCCCGTCAGGGTTATACATTGGTTAAAAAACAATTATAAATGGATCATACGCAATATGTTCCATTTTAAAAATTAATCACTTTTGTAATAGTCGCACAAAATATTATTATCATTCTAAATCTAAAAGCTATGAACTAAAAATCTAAAAACAAGACTGACAACTAAAAACTAAAACTAAAAAGGGAACTGACGCTGGACAAAGAAAATCTAGGGAACTAAAGGGAGCTGTAACAGAATGGAACTGTAAATGAATGGAACTGTAAAAGAAGAAGGGGAGAGGGGAAATACAATCAAACCCACATCTAATCCAATTTTCTTATGGTTCTAGATAGGGGTAAAAAGTTCCTCCCTCATAACTCTATATAGTTTAATGAATGCCTCAGTAGCCCAGTAAAATTTAATTAAATTTATTCAATTGAAAGCGGCGATATCGAGGTCGACGTTGAGGCCTGAGGGGGACATGGATTTCAAACGGTATATCCAAAACGTCTCCCTCTGCCGTAAACGTCTCAATCTATCACCCCCCCTCCAATTCTCAGGGACCACTTCTAATCCCCTATAAAGTAGTCCTGAGGGGTCCCCCCCATGTTTCTGGATAAAATGAAGGGGCACACTATGGGTGGTCATTCCCCTTCTTATATTGCCCAAGTGTTCCAGTATGCGGGTCCTAAGACTTCTTATGGTCCGGCCCACATACTGGAGTCCACATGGGCATTGGAGCATATATACCACGTATTTGGTTTTGCATGTGATGAATTGTTTGGTCTTGAACCCTTCGTTTGTAACATTTGAGCTGAATTCTATTTTATCAGTCATCGCATGCTTACAGGCCTTGCATTCAAAACACTTAAAAAACCCCATCGGTTTAGGTAACCAGTTATTGTTTTTAATCTCAGTTTCCTTCCTGTATACGCTGGGCACTAATTTGTTTTTAATGTTCTCCGCCCTTCTGAAGATAACACGGGGTGTTTCTGGCAGATAGTCTTTTAATAGTGTATCTTTGCACAGCACGTGCCAATGTTTCATTAAAATCTTTTTAATATTATGGGCCTCGTTGTTATATCTTGTTATGAATGGAACGATGTTATTGGTGGTGTCTCTTTTTTGCTTGGGTACCATCAGTTCTTCTTTATTTAAATTCAGAGCTCTCATATGTGCTTCTGCAATTAAATCCTGTTTATACTGCCTTTCTTCGAATCTGGTTTCCAGAACTCCTGCTTGTTCTCTATATATCTCAACCTCTGAGCAGTTCCGTCTAATTCGTCTGAATTGTCCGAACGGAATATTCTTTAGCCATTTTTGATGGTGGCAACTGCTGTTTAGTAAAAAGTTATTAGCATCAACTTCCTTGAAATAGGTCTTGGTTTTGAGAATATTCTTCTCAATGTAGATGGTTAGGTCAAGGAAGTTGATGCTCTCTGTACTCATCTCTGATGTGAAACTCAGATTAACCTCATTGTTATTAATATAGGTCAAGAAGAGTTTAAGATTTTCCTCGCTCCCCTGCCAAATGATGAGCACATCATCGATGTATCTCTTCCAGAGGACCAGGTTTGCTCCGTATGGGTTTTCCGACCAGATGTTGGTCTCTTCCCAATGTGCCATGAAGGTGTTGGCATAGCTTGGAGCAAACCTGGTCCCCATAGCGGTCCCGCATTTTTGCAAGAACATGGACCCATCAAACCAAAATAGGTTATGAGACAGAATAAACCTTATTCCATCTAGTAGAAAACATTTTTGTTCCTGTGGGACTGATGGGTCTTTCTCCAGCGCAAATGCCACCGCTGCACACCCATCCTCATGCCTTATTGATGTGTACAAAGACGTCACATCACAGGTCACTAATATGTAGTCTTCTTGCCACTTAATTGTTGATAGTATGTTTAGGACTTCTAAAGTGTCCTTTAGATAGGCTTTTGCGCTAGTCGCGTACTTCTGTAAGTATATGTCAACATATTCAGAGAAGTTCTGTGTCAGAGACCCGATACCCGATATAATGGGTCTACCTGGTGGTCTCTGACGGTTTTTGTGGATCTTGGGTAAAAAGTAGAACACTGGTTTTACTGGTTCAGATTTGAAAAGATAGTTGAACTCCTTTTCACCCAAGATCCCTACGTCCCTTGCTTCACTCAAAATCTGTTTTAGTTCCTCCTGGTATGCCTTTGAAGGATCTTGTGTCAACCTCTCGTAGGTTGTCTCATCACCTAGAATACGGAGACACTCAAAGAGGTAATAACTGGTGTCCATAATAACGACACCACCCCCTTTGTCTGCTGATTTAATTGTAATGCTAGTGTCTTCGCTGAGTGTTTTTAGAGCTTGCTTTTCCTCCTTTGTTAAATTTTCTCTATGCTTACCCTTTTTGGATGCAAGTTTTTCAAAATCGTCCATAACAAGTTTGTTAAACACCTCCAGATATTGCCCTTTGCAATGGGCTGGATAGAAGTTCGATTTATTCTTAAGGTTAGAGTGTATGAACACATCCTTGGGGGTAGCTACAATTTCTGATTCCTTCGTTGATTGATCTTGGCTACACCCTGGGGTACTTTTATTTATAAAAAATCTTTTTATCGTTAATTGCCGTAAATATTTTTGTGCATCGATAAAAAGATCGAAGCCACTAGGCCCCCGTGTAGGCGCAAAATTAAGTCCCTTCGCGAGTACCTGTGTTTGCACTTTGTCTAATGTTTTTGAACTTAAGTTAAAAACCCCTTTTAGCGTGCTGCTTTCTTGCTCCCTACATTTTCTTCTTCCTCTCTTCCCTCTCTGTCTCTTTTCCTTCCTTTCCCTTCCGGTGTCTCCGGTACCCCTGGGTCGTCCAGGCAAGAGAACCTGTTTTTTATCTCCACTGTTCCCTGTGGTGCCTGTTCTAAAAAAGAAACCCCAGCTCTGGGGCCTTCTGTGCGTTCCCAAATAGGGTTACTGGGTTCCTCATATTTGGTTCTCATTTCCCTGTGATCTCTTTCTTCTCTCCTATTCTCATACCTTTCCCTCGACAGTACCTCTCTGGAACGTCTTGGTGATCTTTCTCTCCTCGGTGAACGATCCCGCCTTACTGAACGGTCTCGCCTTGGGGAACGTTCCCATCTATAGCTACGGTCATCTCTGGTATACCTGTTATCTCTGTTATATGAATAATGGTCGCCTCCTCCCCTGCTATAGTAATTGGGATATCTTCTTTCTGTCCCCCCTGTGTGATCTTTATCATACCTTGAGGAACCCCCTTTTTTGTAGGTGTTCGCGGGATATTTCTCCCTCCGTCTATCTTCATGCTGATACCTAGACGTGGGTTTTTTATCATGAACATTCCCGCTACTATCTCCTGTTATGTCTTTTCTAGGTTTTATAGTTACAGGTTTGGCGGGACTTTTGTTAGTATCTAGAGGTTTAGGGGATACTTTTTTGTCTCTACCTAACGTTGAGTTACTTCTATCCCTCTTATTCGGTTCCCTTGTCATCGATTTATCCCATTTTCTTTGCTTTCCCTCCTTGTAATCCTCCTCGTCCCTTGCAAATTTTTTATTTTTATTTATAAGGACACTTCTTTCTAATGAATCCAATTCTGCGGAGAGTTTACTATTCAGGGTATTAAAGCTGGGACAATTCATAAGGGGCTCCAAAACGGCCTTAATCTGATTTATTTCTTTGTCTAACCTTTCCAGAGTTAACTCATGATGGGATATGAGCAACTTCATTAACTCTATACTGCAAGTGTCTTGTATTTTCTCCCACATGCAGGCATACTCTATTTCTGTGAGTTCAAATGAGGAAGGTTTAGAGACTCTGAGACCTCTAGGGATCCTTGCAACCCTTAAATATTCTTCTAGATATGTTTTATCCAGAAGGATACGTACTTCTTTTTTCATTATTTTATCTAATTTCTCGAATTCAGCTTTAACTATGTCAGAGGTATTGATTTCTTCTTTGACGCTTAATTTGCTCTCTATATCATTAAAAGGGTTCCGGATTAACCCTTCCCTGGGGTTGCAGCAGAGGGGAACTCCATGCTGGCTCAAAGCATCTGTCATAGAGCCGTGGTCTAACTTACTGCCACATTGTAAGCACACCTCATATATTAAGCTTAAGGTAAGCGCCAGGTTTTTTCCTATTGTCTCTCTGTTATATCCATCACCGTTGGCTGCCACCTTATAGCTTAATATTTATGAACATGGCTGATATGGAGGTGGAGGAAGAATCAACCACCCCCATAGACAGCACACCAATTGTCATTACACAAAGTGTGTTCGTAAAAAGGGCACTGAGATCTAATGATATAGAGAGCAAATTAAGCGTCAAAGAAGAAATCAATACCTCTGACATAGTTAAAGCTGAATTCGAGAAATTAGATAAAATAATGAAAAAAGAAGTACGTATCCTTCTGGATAAAACATATCTAGAAGAATATTTAAGGGTTGCAAGGATCCCTAGAGGTCTCAGAGTCTCTAAACCTTCCTCATTTGAACTCACAGAAATAGAGTATGCCTGCATGTGGGAGAAAATACAAGACACTTGCAGTATAGAGTTAATGAAGTTGCTCATATCCCATCATGAGTTAACTCTGGAAAGGTTAGACAAAGAAATAAATCAGATTAAGGCCGTTTTGGAGCCCCTTATGAATTGTCCCAGCTTTAATACCCTGAATAGTAAACTCTCCGCAGAATTGGATTCATTAGAAAGAAGTGTCCTTATAAATAAAAATAAAAAATTTGCAAGGGACGAGGAGGATTACAAGGAGGGAAAGCAAAGAAAATGGGATAAATCGATGACAAGGGAACCGAATAAGAGGGATAGAAGTAACTCAACGTTAGGTAGAGACAAAAAAGTACCCCCTAAACCTCTAGATACTAACAAAAGTCCCGCCAAACCTGTAACTATAAAACCTAGAAAAGACATAACAGGAGATAGTAGCGGGAATGTTCATGATAAAAAACCCACGTCTAGGTATCAGCATGAAGATAGACGGAGGGAGAAATATCCCGCGAACACCTACAAAAAAGGGGGTTCCTCAAGGTATGATAAAGATCACACAGGGGGGACAGAAAGAAGATATCCCAATTACTATAGCAGGGGAGGAGGCGACCATTATTCATATAACAGAGATAACAGGTATACCAGAGATGACCGTAGCTATAGATGGGAACGTTCCCCAAGGCGAGACCGTTCAGTAAGGCGGGATCGTTCACCGAGGAGAGAAAGATCACCAAGACGTTCCAGAGAGGTACTGTCGAGGGAAAGGTATGAGAATAGGAGAGAAGAAAGAGATCACAGGGAAATGAGAACCAAATATGAGGAACCCAGTAACCCTATTTGGGAACGCACAGAAGGCCCCAGAGCTGGGGTTTCTTTTTTAGAACAGGCACCACAGGGAACAGTGGAGATAAAAAACAGGTTCTCTTGCCTGGACGACCCAGGGGTACCGGAGACACCGGAAGGGAAAGGAAGGAAAAGAGACAGAGAGGGAAGAGAGGAAGAAGAAAATGTAGGGAGCAAGAAAGCAGCACGCTAAAAGGGGTTTTTAACTTAAGTTCAAAAACATTAGACAAAGTGCAAACACAGGTACTCGCGAAGGGACTTAATTTTGCGCCTACACGGGGGCCTAGTGGCTTCGATCTTTTTATCGATGCACAAAAATATTTACGGCAATTAACGATAAAAAGATTTTTTATAAATAAAAGTACCCCAGGGTGTAGCCAAGATCAATCAACGAAGGAATCAGAAATTGTAGCTACCCCCAAGGATGTGTTCATACACTCTAACCTTAAGAATAAATCGAACTTCTATCCAGCCCATTGCAAAGGGCAATATCTGGAGGTGTTTAACAAACTTGTTATGGACGATTTTGAAAAACTTGCATCCAAAAAGGGTAAGCATAGAGAAAATTTAACAAAGGAGGAAAAGCAAGCTCTAAAAACACTCAGCGAAGACACTAGCATTACAATTAAATCAGCAGACAAAGGGGGTGGTGTCGTTATTATGGACACCAGTTATTACCTCTTTGAGTGTCTCCGTATTCTAGGTGATGAGACAACCTACGAGAGGTTGACACAAGATCCTTCAAAGGCATACCAGGAGGAACTAAAACAGATTTTGAGTGAAGCAAGGGACGTAGGGATCTTGGGTGAAAAGGAGTTCAACTATCTTTTCAAATCTGAACCAGTAAAACCAGTGTTCTACTTTTTACCCAAGATCCACAAAAACCGTCAGAGACCACCAGGTAGACCCATTATATCGGGTATCGGGTCTCTGACACAGAACTTCTCTGAATATGTTGACATATACTTACAGAAGTACGCGACTAGCGCAAAAGCCTATCTAAAGGACACTTTAGAAGTCCTAAACATACTATCAACAATTAAGTGGCAAGAAGACTACATATTAGTGACCTGTGATGTGACGTCTTTGTACACATCAATAAGGCATGAGGATGGGTGTGCAGCGGTGGCATTTGCGCTGGAGAAAGACCCATCAGTCCCACAGGAACAAAAATGTTTTCTACTAGATGGAATAAGGTTTATTCTGTCTCATAACCTATTTTGGTTTGATGGGTCCATGTTCTTGCAAAAATGCGGGACCGCTATGGGGACCAGGTTTGCTCCAAGCTATGCCAACACCTTCATGGCACATTGGGAAGAGACCAACATCTGGTCGGAAAACCCATACGGAGCAAACCTGGTCCTCTGGAAGAGATACATCGATGATGTGCTCATCATTTGGCAGGGGAGCGAGGAAAATCTTAAACTCTTCTTGACCTATATTAATAACAATGAGGTTAATCTGAGTTTCACATCAGAGATGAGTACAGAGAGCATCAACTTCCTTGACCTAACCATCTACATTGAGAAGAATATTCTCAAAACCAAGACCTATTTCAAGGAAGTTGATGCTAATAACTTTTTACTAAACAGCAGTTGCCACCATCAAAAATGGCTAAAGAATATTCCGTTCGGACAATTCAGACGAATTAGACGGAACTGCTCAGAGGTTGAGATATATAGAGAACAAGCAGGAGTTCTGGAAACCAGATTCGAAGAAAGGCAGTATAAACAGGATTTAATTGCAGAAGCACATATGAGAGCTCTGAATTTAAATAAAGAAGAACTGATGGTACCCAAGCAAAAAAGAGACACCACCAATAACATCGTTCCATTCATAACAAGATATAACAACGAGGCCCATAATATTAAAAAGATTTTAATGAAACATTGGCACGTGCTGTGCAAAGATACACTATTAAAAGACTATCTGCCAGAAACACCCCGTGTTATCTTCAGAAGGGCGGAGAACATTAAAAACAAATTAGTGCCCAGCGTATACAGGAAGGAAACTGAGATTAAAAACAATAACTGGTTACCTAAACCGATGGGGTTTTTTAAGTGTTTTGAATGCAAGGCCTGTAAGCATGCGATGACTGATAAAATAGAATTCAGCTCAAATGTTACAAACGAAGGGTTCAAGACCAAACAATTCATCACATGCAAAACCAAATACGTGGTATATATGCTCCAATGCCCATGTGGACTCCAGTATGTGGGCCGGACCATAAGAAGTCTTAGGACCCGCATACTGGAACACTTGGGCAATATAAGAAGGGGAATGACCACCCATAGTGTGCCCCTTCATTTTATCCAGAAACATGGGGGGGACCCCTCAGGACTACTTTATAGGGGATTAGAAGTGGTCCCTGAGAATTGGAGGGGGGGTGATAGATTGAGACGTTTACGGCAGAGGGAGACGTTTTGGATATACCGTTTGAAATCCATGTCCCCCTCAGGCCTCAACGTCGACCTCGATATCGCCGCTTTCAATTGAATAAATTTAATTAAATTTTACTGGGCTACTGAGGCATTCATTAAACTATATAGAGTTATGAGGGAGGAACTTTTTACCCCTATCTAGAACCATAAGAAAATTGGATTAGATGTGGGTTTGATTGTATTTCCCCTCTCCCCTTCTTCTTTTACAGTTCCATTCATTTACAGTTCCATTCTGTTACAGCTCCCTTTAGTTCCCTAGATTTTCTTTGTCCAGCGTCAGTTCCCTTTTTAGTTTTAGTTTTTAGTTGTCAGTCTTGTTTTTAGATTTTTAGTTCATAGCTTTTAGATTTAGAATGATAATAATATTTTGTGCGACTATTACAAAAGTGATTAATTTTTAAAATGGAACATATTGCGTATGATCCATTTATAATTGTTTTTTAACCAATGTATAACCCTGACGGGGATGGGTAATTTACTTTTTATATTAAAGGATTTGGGCACTTTTGATAGCCAAAATGTTCTAACTAATTTATATGTGTTTATAAATCTACATGGTAAGAATTTTTTATCTAAATGTTGAGGTTCAAGGAGCAAGTACACTTTGAACTATTATCACCAGATGACCAATTCTGACATATGATTAGATGGACCCCATTGGAGGTCTTAAAACCAAAATACCTGTGAATTTTAATTTTAGTAGAATTTGTATAAAATTGTTTAAATGTGTGTGAAGTTTACAAATAAATTTGACAATACTCTGATAAAATTATCTCATTAAATAATCAACAAGTATGTATTTTATTGCAGTCATCTATTAACCCATGATGGTTAGGGATATTAATTTAAGTATACAAGAATGTTTTAACTTAAACCAATTCTAAAAGGCAAGACAGTGTGATTACAGAACATGAATTATGTAAATCTCGTTTATAAAAAAAAAAACAAAAAAAAAAACATAAAAAAAAAAAAAAAAAAAAAAAAAACTTTGTAATTAGGGCTTTATTAAACACAGCCCGCCCCAATTAGACTTTGATTACACAGGGGGTTTATAAAACTCAGAGACCCCCTCCACGTCAGAATATGAGCCTGAGGAAGTCGATGATTCGACGAAACGCGTAGCTCTAAAGTTCCTGCTGAATTTGGCCCAACGTGGCTCCCGTAGCCGGATCAACCAGGCAGCCATTGCAGATAAGGAGAAAAAGTTTTGTTTTTTTTCCTCCTGCATCACGGACGCGTGGTTGGCAATAACGGCTGCTTAAACTGTATCCTGGACTGCACGAGGAGGCCAGGGGTCCAACCACTATGTATGTATGTGAGTCTTGTTGTACCAATTGCTTTTAAAACTAATAAATGTGTTTTAAACCCCACTGACAACGTGCCTCACTTTCTCTACCTACTCCCCCCCCTACTACCACCACTGGGGAGAGTCCCCATCTGATGCCCAAGACTGGAGTTAGAATCCCACGTTGGTTGCAAACAAAGAAGAGTCTACACTGGGGGGAGATGCAGATGGGTTAATTTAACCCCAAAGTTACCAATTTCCTGCAAGGACTCACACATGGCCGTGTGAGTACAGATATATTTATATATTTATTTCAAAACCCTCTAAACCACCATTACCTGTTGTTGGGAGTGACTGGAATTGCTTCTTATTTTTAGACCAGATTTCCCATGTGCATCTCATCGACCCCAATTCAAATCTTCCAGTTGGTCCCCCACCCTCCGTCTCCCTCCAGAGGACCGACCTCAGAGAGTGGGGGGAGGCGTAGACCGACTCCATCTCCAACCAGCATGCGGATATTGGATCATTATTCCATAATACCACTTGTTTTAGCTGGGCTGCCTGATAATATTTGGCTATATATGGGACTCCCATGCCCCCGCTCTCTCTAGGCGATAGCATCACCGATCTTGCCACTCTTGGTCTTTTGTCATTCCATATAAATTGGAAGAGTCTATTCTGAATATTTTTCAGCTCGGTTATTGGAATTTTTATCGGCAGGGTCTGGAATAGATATAGCAGTCTTGGTAACATATTCATTTTGACTGAGACCATTCTGCCTATCCAGGAGATCTGGAGATCATTCCATTGCTGGAGATCCATTTTATTTTTTCAAATAGCGGTGGATAATTACTCTTATAGAGATCCCGGAATGTTTTTGTTATTTTGATTCCTAAATATTTCATATTGTTGGAGCTCCACTTATATTTGAACTTAGACTGTAAGAGTTTCATTTCCGGTATTGGAAGATTCAGATTCAAGACTTCAGATTTATCATTATTAATTTTATACCTGGAAATTTTGCCAAATTGGTTTAATTGATGTTGGAAGTTAGGCAATGATATCAATGGGTTAGCCAATGAAAGAATAATGTCATCCGCAAAGAGATATTTTATCATTTATCTCGCCTATTTTGATTCCTTGAATATTTATATCATCTCTGATTGTGGATGCCAGTGGCTCAATTGATAATGCAAAGTGAAACGGAGATAGGGGACACCCTGTCTGGTTCCGTTTTGGATCATAATAGGAGTCAAGTCTCCCCCTGGGAGTTTAACATAGGCAGTGGGCGTCCTGTATAGAGCTCGAACGCCCTCCAGGTAGGGGCCTGAAAATCCGAATTTTAACATTGTTTGGTCCAAGAATGCCCACTTTATTCTATCAAACGGTTTTTCCACATCTAAACTCAATAGAATAGCCTTTGTGTCGGTCAGGTGCACATGGTCTATAATATTTATAACTTTTCTGGTATTATCTGAGGCTTGCCTATCTTGGACAAAGCCCACTTGGTCTTTGTGTATTAGTCTCGGCAGAATCGGCGACAATCTATTCGCGCGAATTTTAGTATAAATTTTCAAATCCGAGTTTAGCAACGACATGGGCCTATAGCTTCCGGATTGGAGAGGGTCCCTTCCCTCCTTGTGTATTATGTCTAGGTTAGCCACAGACATTGAGGAAGGTATGGGAGCCCCCTCCAGAAATTAATTGAATGTCTGAGAACATACGGGGAAAGCACCTCCTTGAATTTTTTGTAGTACAGATTTGAGAAGCCATCTGGGCCTGAAGTTTTATTTGTTTTTAAAGACTTTATAGCATCCGACAATTCCTCCTGGGAATTTTTTTTGTTTAATATATGGGATTCTTCCTCTGTCAGAGTCGGTAAGCAGCTTTTATCGAGATACTACGCTATTGCCTCAGATCCTGTACAGCCAGCCTGATTGGAGTGTAAATTATATAATTTCGTATAGAAATTCGAAAATTCTTGTGCAATTTCTTTTTCATTGTATGTGGTTGGCCCTGCTTTTGTTCGGATTACTGGGATTTGAGATTTAATTCTCAGACCTCTAAGTTTGCTGGCCAACAATCTATCTGCCTTGTTTCCTTTGTCATAATACGTTTGGTCTGTCCACCTTAGTGCTCTCTCTACCTCGTCAATTTGGATTAGTTTTAAGTCCATTTTAGTTTTTTCTAGTAATTTATCTCCTCCTCCCTTTTAAACCTTTACACTCCTCCTTCCTCCTTCTTGATGAAGGAGATCCTGCGGGGTTCCTAGGGTCATATTCTTTGGGATAGTCCATTTACTTATATCCCTTCTAATATTTTAGTCATGTTTATTGCAGTCACTTCTGGTCTGGTCACCATGAATTACATAAGGATATTGAGAATAGCCAATGTGGTCCATGTCTGGCTTCCTAAAGTAGCCAGTAGCCCTTCTTTTCTCTCCCTGGTTGGTGCACCTCAACAGGTAAGCTTCTGCTGTGACCAGGACTCAAATGGATCAATATGTGAAAAAAAACTAACCGTGACTAGATTGAATTGTACCTTCCATTTGTCATATAGGTCTTTCTACACCACATACAATGCTTCTCAAAAGTGTTCCTCCTTGCATCTCAGCCTTAATTTCTCGCTATACACCATCCCGACTCTTGCGTTCTAATCAAGGATGTCTTCTCTATACCCCCTTTTGTATCTTAAACCCTCTCCCGCCTTAAACCTTTCTCACTGACTTCCCCACATGTCTGGAATGCCCTTCCCCTCAATATCCAAGTAGCACCCTCTCTATCCACCTTTAAGACCCACCTTAAAACACATCTGCTTAAGGAAGCATATGAGTATCTCCATGACTGATAATTTACATCTCATACACAAACCTTGGCCCCTGCAGGTGCACTTACCAGAACGTCCTCCTACTGTCTTTGTACGTTCTTCCTACCAATTAGAATGTAAGCTCTTCGGAGCAGGGACTCCTTTTCCAAAATGTCACTTTTATGTCTGAAGCACTTTTTCCCGTAATGTGTTATTTATATTAATTGTTATTTATATGATTGTCACGCGTATTACTGCTGTAAAGCACTATGTACATTAATGGCACTGTATAAATAAAGATATGCATACATACATACTTGTGTGCCTCTGTGCATCAATTTTTCTCCATACAATCTGTATCAATAAAATATACCAAGTTTAGATTTATAACCTATGGATTTCTAACAGTCTGCACCAGATTTACAACACCATTGCTTATATTAGTGGCAATAGTGCACTGAATAATGGTGCAATGCATTAAAACACACTTTTCTCTGGGTTGATACACAAGGGATATGTGCAGTACAGGCATACCCTGCATTAACGTACGCAATGGGACCGGAGCATGTATGTAAAGCGAAAATGTACTTAAAGTGAAGCACTACCTTTTTCCCACTTATCAATGCATGTACTGTACTGCAATCATCATATACGTGCATAACTGATGTAAATAACGCGTTTGTAACAGGCTCTATAGTCTCCCCGCTTGCGCACAGCTTCGGTACAGGTAGGGAGCCAGTATTGCTGTTCAGGACGTGCTCACAGGCGCATGCGTGAGCTGCCGTTTGCCTATTGAGCGAGATGTACTTACTCGCGAGTGTACTTAAAGTGAGTGTCCTTAAACCAGGGTATGCCTGTATAGACATACTGTACTAAATGACAGCACACAAAAAAATATTTTGTTTGTGACAAATGTAAGTAACTAACTGCATTTGATGCAGATTCTTAGTTGGACAAATTTGCATGAAGTTAGACTTGCTGGAGAATTGTAAAGAATATCAAATGAGAAAAATGAGGCAAGCACACACAGTGTTTTATAATTCTCAATATGGCGTATTGTATGTCTAGGGACTCCTGTAACCATTCCCCCACAACACAAGCTGATACACGGGGCAGACATTATATCATCCAAACCAAGCAGTCCCCTGATAGATTACTCAGTCCAGTTACACAGACATGAGTGTGTAATGACTGGTAAACAGCGAAATATGGAAAAACCTGTCTAGTCAGAGAGAATCTATTTTATAAGTAGAACAGCGATTGGAATGAATACTCACCACTCAGCTGAACCCAGTTACTAGCAAATCCAGATCTTCATCTGCTGACAATTTAACACCTTTGCTGCCAGAGGAGAAAGCAGCGCATTTCTTTGCAATCATGGCAGCGAAGTGATTAAAGCTGATTTTATTTAACTCTCTGACACTTTTGAGGAGCATTGTATGTGGTGTAGAAAGACATATATGACAAATGGAAGGTACAATTCAAGCTAGTCACGGTTAGTTTTTTTTCACATATTGATCCATCTGAGTCCTAGGGAGTCCTGGTCAGAGCAGAAGCTTACCTGTTGAGGTGCACAAACCAGGGAGAGAAAAGAAGGACCACATTGGCTATTCTCAATATCCTTATGTAATTCATAGTGACCAGACCAGAAGTGACTGAAATAAACATGACTAAAATATTAGAAGGGATATATACGTAAATGGAATTTTCCCAAAGAATATGACCCTAGGAACCCCGCGGGATCACCTTCATGAAGACATGCAGAGGTGGGGACAGCACCTTTAAAAAGGAATAAAAGTAACTTACAGACTATGAAAGTTTAAAACCAGAGACATAACATAAAACACAGACAAAGCTCAGTGCACATCCAGAAAAACTTATATACGGTACAGTGCCTAAATATACATGTATAAATAACTAATAAATAAAATGGTCTTTTAGTTTAACATTTTGGCCAAATTGTTGTAAGCCCTTGAGCCAAACTTCACGGCAGACCACGTTTCAAGGGTCCCTATTGTGTAGGGATCCCACTTGTGTAGGGACCCTTGAAACGTGGTCTGCCGTGAAGTTTGGCTCAAGGGCTTACAACAATTTGGCCAAAATGTTAAACTAAAAGACCATTTTATTTATTAGTTATTTATACATGTATATTTAGGCACTGTACCGTATATAAGTTTTTCTGGATGTGCACTGAGCTTTGTCTGTGTTTTATGTTATGTCTCTGGTTTTAGACTATGAAAGTATCAACTAATTATTTCAGCTGTACATTGTCTTCACATACTTTTTTCACATGTACATTTCAGGTTACTACTATGAAATTCCATCTATTGGGGCAATACGAATCAATACACAGGTTAGTATTAAAGCTTCTTATGTTCCACCAGTAAGCACGTTATAGTATTACTTTTATGTATATGCTAATATAGACTATTTATATACCATTTTTTAACCAACAAGAGACCTAATATTTATTGTCAATTCTAATATTTGTACTTTTTTTTGTCATAATTGCCAGATGAACTTGGTGTTGGTAACAAGCAAATTGATAGGTGCACATGTGTGTAATATAATTGGCTATTAGAGTGTAAATAATGTCTTCATAGATTTTAAACACAGCTGCCCATTTGACCTAAAGTTATACTGGGTATATTAATTGTGAGCAGCTGCTGTTACATAAACACTTTGACACTAGTAAGACTTCAAGAGCTTATTCAACTTTTTAATGGAACCACTAATCCTTTTTTTGATGATAAACCAGTAATCCTTTATTTAATGATAAATACTAATGGTTTGCTGGCATTTATACGTGTGTGTGTATAAGTGAAGTCAATGCTTCTTTCAAATATATACTGTATTTTGATCAAATATATGGGTACTATGCCTGTAGTATTGGAGCAGAAATTACAGCAGTGCAGGGGGATAGTTTTTGCAATGTTACTATTAATTTTCAAATGCAAAGACAGGTCTGCTCTAATATTTGATAGGTTTCTATTATCTTTTTGGATTTCAGTTGATTTTATTGATAAGAGCCTCTGGAAAATAATAGTGGCTTAGATGTAATACAGCATGGTGATTACTGCTCTGAGACCCAGCGTTGGCTCCGGGTGGCCAGAGAAAAGTCACTTTATTTAACTTCTTTTTGTGGTAAAGCAGGAATTTAGTTTGCCTGCAAATTTCATGTACATCACTGTTGCACAGACCATCAATTCTATAGAGCAGTGTTTCCCAACTCACGGAACCCCAACAGGTCAGGTCTTAAGGATATCCCTGCTCCAGCACAGGTGGCTCAGTCAAAATGACTGAGCTGCTGATTGACCCACCTGTGCTGGAGCAGGGATTTCCTTAAGACCTGACCTGTTGGTGTTCCCTGAGGACTGGAGTTGGGAAACACTGCCACAGAGGAAATATATCATTGTTAGAGAGAAACATCACTCCAGGACCAATACGGCACCTTGGATCTTAAACACATTCATCCTTCTGGGGCTCAGAATGGTTACTTGTAACGTTCTGAATATGAAACAGAAAAAAAGTAATAATTACAAATATATAATAAAATAATGACCCAGACTGGATGGTTGCTTGAAGAAATTACAGCGGGGTCTTCCAGCAAGTACAATAGTTCCTGTACGTTAGGCAGCAGTTTCTGTAGTTGTATAAACCTGAATGTTTTTGTTGCAGTTCTTATACTGTAGGAGTGAAATACTAGGGCTACTCCAGTTCCCCCATGAGACTTGTAGAATTTAACATAGAAGAATGCTGTTCCAAATCTGGTCAAACAAAAAATAATAACATCTCTCTTTTGTGACAGGAATACTTAGATGTCCTTGGAAGACCAATGGTTTTGGCTGGAGATAAAGCAAAACAAGTGCAGTGGACTAATGTCTATTTGGATGCGTTGGTAAGGACAATCTGATTTTCAGTCGTACGGAAACCAGAGAAACATGGAAAGGTTCATTTTTATTGAACTTTTTAAATGATATAAGAATAAATAAAGAACGTAAACTCATGTGTGACGTGGAACACATTTTCTCTACCGTGTGCTTTCTGGTGATTTGATTATGAGTAGTTAAAATGATCATCAGGATTAACACACCATATACAAATGTAGCCAAGGTTACTGCTCCCGCTGGTGCATTCTTTTGGGATATTGTGTGTTGTGACGGCCATTTTATCCTATGGAAACTCTGTGATATTCTGCGTTAGAACGCAAATTATTGTGTTATCCGCTGGAACAATGAAGTCTGCTACTGTACATCAGTATTATGTATTAACTCGCTACCGCCAGAGTTCAGGTATATATCGACTTTACCACTGTTTCGGGTGGAAGACTTCCCTCTTTCCTCTGGCTTCCTTGTCTAACAAAACAATTGCATATAATTTTAATATGTTTAACTGTAAAGTATCGCGATGCCCCATTAAGTGGATGTGTGTTTTATATATATATATATTTATATATATCAAGAACTAAAAAAAACAAGAAAAAGCAGCGCCTAAAAATGGTCTATATAAGTGATAATATATTAATGTATAAATAACGTGATAAATGTGTAAGTGCCCGTGCTTGTATTGAAAACATATACTTGAGAATATATGCTATAAACACCTAAAAATGACACAATATATAATCTGCAAAAAGAAAAAATAGAGTGAAAACCAGTCCTTAGAAAATGTTCATCAATGATGAAGATGATGTAGTTGAAGGGGGTCTCCGGCTGCTCTCAAAGGATAAACCACATCCTAGGGAATCTGTAGAGAAGAGAGAGGAGAGAGCGCACGCCCCATAGTGTAAAACTGTGTATTTAATGATGGGAAGGGGGAGCGTCATCATGCAAACGTACGGACATTACGTCATCACGTGTACGCAGGAACAGGCCGGTTCGTGCGTTCAACATCACGGAGGCCATCCAGCAAGGACATTTTCTGGGATTCCAGCATGATTTCGTTGGTAGTTTCTCCACTCCTTCTACATCCTGATGATCATGTTTCCTTCATCTCCTTGAGACAGGCGGACGTTTTGAAGATTCCGGATGGTCGTGATATTATCACGAAACGCTTTTAACACTTGTACCTTTGTGAGTGTATTTCCCCCCCCCCTCCCCCTTTTCATCATTAAATACACAGTTTTACACTATGGGGCGTGCGCCAGCAGGCAGCACTCCAGAATTGAACAAACAAGTGTGTTGAAAAAATAAACATAAAACCAACATTTGGGTCCACGAATGGGACCTTTGTCAAGGAGGCACCACCTTGACAAAGGTCCCATTCGTGGACCGAAACGTTGGTTTTGTATTTATTTTTTCAATACACTTGTTTGTTCAATTCTGAGTGCTGCCTGCTGATTTCGTTTCCAAACGGTATCGTATTGCTTATTCTTCATTATAGGATCTGCACCCACACCAGTGACTATTATTACGGAGTGCTTTTTGTTCTTTTTCTATGATATATATATATATATATATATATATAATCAAAAAATAAATAGATGATACCGTTCTGTGGCAAACGAAATGCTTTTATTTGTGCGAGCTTTCGAGATACACTGATCTCTTCTTCCGGCGATGTTAAATGAATGAAGCAAGCAAAAGCTATACTATAAACAGTTTCTATTGGAATGTTATCTGTGCTGGTCCTTCCCCCCGGTGTGGATGTGTCCACAATAGACACTGTTTATAGTATAGCTTTTGCTTGCTTCATTCATTGTAACATCGCCAGAAGAAGAGATCAGTGTATCTGGAAAGCTCGCACAAATAAAAGCATTTCGTTAGCCACAGAACGGTATCATCTATTTATTTTTTGATTATATATATATATATATATATATATATATATATATATATATATATATATAAAATAAATGATGATGAGGATCGCACATTACGGTGACTATTATACAGATATAATTGCCTATATTGTGTGCTCAAAAAAGAGTAATGGCCAATTCCCAAATTGTGGGGGTATGTATAACATGAAGATTAGCTGAAAATGGACAGCATCAAATGTAAATAGTTACGCAAAGATGGTATAAAATGAGTAATCTAATAGAAATGTGATTACCATAATGTAATTTAACCCACTTAACGGTACATCTAATGGGCTGTCTGCTGAGGTTTTTTGCTGCATACTGTTGTTTTTTTTTACTAAAACATTAGACATAAAAGATGCACAATCCGGCATTTATCTTGTTTCTTATCTTTTAGCTCTTGTAATGTAAACATTTCCAGGAAATCCGCACATTTAACAGCTTTGCCGGAGTAAATGTTCTCTTGCTTCACTCCGTGCTAGTTATTATTACTGTCACGTTCAAAACCATTATCTCTAACATGGTTTGTTTTTTTTTTTTTTAAGTTTTTCACAAAGTTACCGTAAAATGTTTCAACTTTTGCATCTGTCACAGGACAAAGGACAGAGAATTGTTACTTAACTGAAAAGAGCTATTTTCTATATCTCTTGCCACTTAACTGACCAGAAGTTCATTGGCCAGACCTTTGTATAGCTTTGTGGTCTTACTGGAAGCCTTAAGGATGTTATGTTCTTCGCCTCTCTCTCTTTTTTTGTTTTGTTCTAACAATGATTCAAAAGGAATCTTATAAATAATCAATGTAGGCGATAAATACAGGTATTGCGTGTAGATAGATTGCCAGGAGATCACATAGTTCAAAATTGTAAAAATGTGTGAAAAAAAATCCAAATGACCAAGCTATGATGTTTAATACATATTAAACATACAGAACACCTACAAGCTCAAATTGAACCCCCAAAATACCCACAACATATATAAGCATATAAGTTTCACAGAGGAGTGCTACTGAGCATGGCAATATATATTTAAAACCAGAGACATAACATAAAACACAGACAAAGCTCAGTGCACATCCAGAAAAACTTATATACGGTACAGTGCCTAAATATACATGTATAAATAACTAATAAATAAAATGGTCTTTTAGTTTAACATTTTGGCCAAATTGTTGTAAGCCCTTGAGCCAAACTTCACGGCAGACCACGTTTCAAGGGTCCCTATTGTGTAGGGATCCCACTTGTGTAGGGACCCTTGAAACGTGGTCTGCCGTGAAGTTTGGCTCAAGGGCTTACAACAATTTGGCCAAAATGTTAAACTAAAAGACCATTTTATTTATTAGTTATTTATACATGTATATTTAGGCACTGTACCGTATATAAGTTTTTCTGGATGTGCACTGAGCTTTGTCTGTGTTTTATGTTATGTCTCTGGTTTTAAATTAATACATATTAAACATCAATACTGTGTAGTATTGAATGAATGCTGCATCCTTTTGTGAATGAGCTCTGAAATTAGCAGATAAACATAAATCAGAATACTGAATTTTGTTGCTATAATAAAGCAACCCACCAAAATATTTCTGTCATTAATAGATATGGGCGACCTATCAAAATCCAATCTGTGAATTTTCGGCACTGGTTTTACCGAAATTCGAAGGCGGTTTTAATCTTGAAGATAGAGAGAAAGATTTTGATATAGTCTCAAGTTCTCTATATGTTTCCTCAAACCTTCCTCCAAATAAGTATGTAGTAACAAAGGCGGGAGAGGAAGCAGATGGTATGATACCTTTTATTGGACCAACACGTACTTGATATGTTACAAGCTTTTGAACCTCTTAGGCAGGGCCAGTGCAAGGGTATTTGTTTTTTTAATAGCCCCATTCTCTCTCTCAGCCCCCCTCCTCTATTCAATCTCGTATTAACTCCCTCCTATGCCTCCTCTCAGCCCTCTGCCACTCCTCATTCCCTCCTCCTCCTTCCTCAATTACCCTCCTCATCTTCCACGCACCCCCTCCTCCCCTTCCTCTCTCACCCTTTCCTTCTCCTCTCTCACCACCTCCTTCTCCTCTCAATCCCTCTTCCTCTCACCTATATATAAATATGACACACAGAAAAGAACAATAAAGCAGCGCCTAAGTGATAGTGATCAAATAAAATAATTCCAAAGATAAACCAACATATGATCAATATGCAAGTGCCTAATATAATAATAATAGAAGAATAGTGCTAAATAAAATCCAATTATAACATCAAACTGTGGATGGAGAAGGGAAAGAAATAAAAACCAGTCCTTTCAAAATGTCCAATAAATGGTGCAAGGGTGATGTTGATATAGGGGTCTCCGGCTGCTCTCAAAAGGGATGAACCACATCCGTTGGAATCTACAGAAAAGAGAGAGGAGAGAGCGCACGCCCCATAGTATAAAACCGTATATTTAATGATGGGAAAGGGGGAGGGGGAAGAAAATGACTCACAAGGGTACAAGGATTAAAAGCGTTTTGTGAAATATCACCACCATCTGGTATCTGCAGTGGGATCAAAAGTCCATCAGTCTCATAGAGATGAAGGGGCAGTGATCCGTCAGGATTTCCAGGGTGCCTCCGATATTCACAGCAAATGTCTCAGGATTCCAGAGAATGTCTCCTGTGCTGGATGGCCGCTTTACTGTTGCGCGCTCGAACCGGCCTGCTTCTGCGCATGCGTGATGACATAATGTCCGTGCGTGATGCGTGATGACGCTCCCTGACGTGTTTCGTCGCACACGGACGACTTTTTCAAAGGGTGAACTATATATATATATCTGTCAGGTGTACTCCTGCTTTTGAGCACAGTTGTCTCTCCCTATGTTATTAGGAGGGAGGTTAGAGGGGATACATATAGAACTTGCGACTCTAGTAAAATAGCTACCCTTCCTTCTCCCCACCTTCCCTTCCTTGGATTTTCGATGCTGGTCTGCAGCTGAAAGGAACTGGCCAATCCATGGCAGATTCCAGTGAAAATGTAGGCCATCTCTAGTCATTAAACATAACAACTGCCAATACAGATTAGTGATACCAGTCAAATACCTAGCCCCTATCACGCCCCCTATTTCCAATTTAGTGAATAGCCATATGATTGTCTGTTCTTCTTGCATACACAATACAAATATTTAACTTCTTAACATCCAGTGGGAGCAAGTTCTAATGCTTGTTGCATTTTGTGTACTGTAGAATTGTACACTGTTGCCTGTTTTATACAAGCTGCCTGATAAATGTAGGGTGAATAAGTAATTCACAGTTGCCTTCTCATTGTCTCTGATACACTTTCTAATTGTATGAGCCTTTGTCACATATCCTCATCGTTGTCCTTTTCCCAGGGTTTTGAAACACTGAGTAAATTATGTTATTTCTTACACATTTCATTAATTTTGACAGCAACAAAACTTTCTTAGCCCCATGGGAATGAGGCAATATAATATACATTAGGAGGAGTATGTTTTGAAATGATTGTATCTAATAAATAATTATCATGCTTGATATTTCCTTTTGTAGGAACTTGGCCTTGTCATCACTGGAACTTTGCCTGTCTTTAACTTAACAACAGACCATAATGGAAAGACGGTAAGCTCTGAAGCAAAGCTTTGTAACAATCCCCCCCCCCCCCCAATTGATGACGTTTGTTTTAAAACACACATGGACAAGAATATATTCATATCCAAAGATACACTTTGGTCGGGATTCACTATTCTCCTATTTGTGGGTCACGCGGCGCAATCCCTTGTTAACTGGAGATGGCTTTAATGGCAGTCAACGCAGGATTGCCGTGCGGTAACCAGTATCAGAAATTAGTGGATCTCTCCCTATGATTCCAATTCTAGAAGATAAATGCAATTTATGCGTTGCAAATCCATTATTTGGAGTCAGGGAGGAATTTATTTTTCCCCTTAAGAGACATCATTGGATGATGTATCACTGGGGTTTTTTGTGTTGCCTTCCTCTGGATCAATATACTGTAAGTTCAAATATAGGATACAGTATCTGTTGTCTAAATTTAGCATAGGTTGAACTTGATAAACATACAGTATGTCTTTTTTTCAACCACTATGTAACTATGTAACTTGTTTGATGAAATTCACTGGATTATCCAATGGAAAAAAGTGGTAATAACATGTGTGACTCATCAATCACTTTTAGCACATTATGTTCACTTTAATTGTCCAGGAGATGGCTGCTCCAATCTGTTATATCAGATAAATGCAGGTGGATTTTCTATGGAGGGGAATCTGTTTCTAGTTTCATTTCAGTTCAAATATTCTCAACATGCACATATAATTTTGAGTTACATATTATAATAAGTTCTTTATTATCTCTCAGTGACATTACACACCAGGGACTGCCTTGTCATTAATTACAATGAATTATATTTTTTTCAAGCTCATCTAGCTTAGAGACATTCAGTTTTATTGCCCAAATTAAATTATTTCCCGAAACCACCAGAGGAATACTATTATATTATACATATTTTACTGAAGTATGACGGTAGAAGCAAATTCAATAATATAAAAGTTTAGAAAATTATCTTTGAATTACTCTCAAGAACAATAACAATAAAAAGGACTTTGCTGAAAGACTATTAACTATTACTTCTAGAGTTGCTTCTCAGCATAAATCTAAATTGCCCAAAATGGACTGAACACAATTTAAAGAATAGATTAAAGCGTTTTCATCGTCCTTTACAATACTAAAGAAAGTGTCACATATAATATCCAAAAAAGGAGACTGATAATAACTGTGGATGCACAATCTGTGAGTGGTCCTAGGCAACGCCAGGCAGAATTTTACAGACACACACACACACTCACTCACTCCCTATCCCATCTTCATCAGCCCTTGTCAATTCAGTGCTGGGTGAAAGCTTCCCAATGATCTCTCAGGTACTGTGGTTGGGAGCCTCTCTGTTCCATTCATTCATTGTTCATTATTATCACGAATCGCTTGAATTATCATTACCATTGTGAGTGGTCCTAATCCCTCTCCCAATCCCTTTTTAATATTAAATGTACTTTTTTACGCTATGGGGCGTGCGCTCTCTGTCTTCTTTTCGTATATATATATATAATATATATATAATTTTTTTACGTTTGGGTACCTGTTTAGCTCAATGATTTCCATAATGTTTTTCAATTAAATAATATGTCTGACAGGCGCACTTTATTATATTTACCACAAAACCATACACATAAATGAGAATGTCTCATCGGAAATGCCCTGCGTGTTGATATGCAATGGTTATTAATGGTTCTGTTAAACTGCCCACCGTATAAATCTTTAAGTCATTATTAAAACGTTTGTTTTATTAGGCTTTATATTCTCTAAGGGAGGACTCATTCTGGGCTTCCTGACAAAAGCCCGTGTAATGTGCACTTGGCCACCCACACTACACATTCTTTATTGGTTCCATGGGACTAAAAGAAAACTCTGATCTTTCCTTGAAGTCCAGAATGAAATACAATTAATATCCTTCCTACATAAACAAAAGTTATTGAAGTATAAACAGCTAATTACATCATCATCATTATTATTTATATTGAATCCCACATAGCTTAGACACTATACTGTATAGCCCATCGAAAACTTTAGGCACGTCAGTGCAATCAGCTTTAGCTTCATATTTATAGTTATACCATGTTTGTCTTAACTTGGCAAACTGCAAATAGAAAGTTGTCTGATATGCTTGGTGATGGCCTACATACAGTATGCAATAATTGTGTTCTCCTCTGATTTTTTTACCTAGAACCAACTGATTCTTGGAGTCATGGGGGTTGATGTTTCTTTGGAAGACATTCAAAGACTCACTCCTCGTTTTACAGTAAGTTACCTGTGTGCTGTGTTTCATGGGAATATAGCTGATGTCCTGAAACATCATTCACATTTAAAATGGCCCTGTCATTTTTTTTTATCTTAGATGGCAGATTCTGATTGTAATGTAGTTTGCCTTGCAATGTAGATTATAAACTAATAGATGTATGTACAGTAATCTCCGGCAGAGGTTAGTGTTTCCCCTACAGTACATTATTATTACAAGGAGACAGCGTTGATACTACATGCAGTAATTTAAACCGTCTGTGTCCAATTGTAAGTGTAACCGTTCCCTATTATGTGTTCTCTCTGGCTTTGCATACAGTACATGCCATGACGGGAATAATATATACTTGGAATGTCATCAACCAGCGTTCTTAACAGCTATGCAGAGAATGTGAATCATTAGGGTGTTTATGAAACCTCAATGTAATTAATCTGTAGATTTAAATGCATTACATTCCTTTATTCATGATAACTTGCCTTATTTATTTGTGCAGTATATTTATATTTATGAAGACATCATTATGTATTGGTCTTATACATTAATAGACATATTTACTAAGCGATGCTACCCTATAAGACCCATTCCAGACGCAGGTTTTAAAAAATGGGGTGCTGTGCGTCTAGTTGCGCTTTTCTATACTGTACAAAGCCCCTTTGTTTTGAATGAAATCACATATAAAGAAAATGGTACGTATCAAATAATACTACACTGGATTTAAAGGTTTAAATACTTTCCTATTGCTTCTATCCTTCAGTGGTTCCAGAAGAGAGTAGAGAGGGGTGGCCAAATCTAGTCCTCAAGGCCAGCAACAGGTCAGGTTTTAAGGATATACCTGCTTCAGCACAGGTGGCTCATGCAGGGATATTCTTAAAACTTGAGGGCCACCAATTCACAGACCCAGTTACAAACCCATTTAGATGGGGATTATGCTTTAAGTGTTTTGCTAATTACGTTTTTTTCTTTATTAAATCTATCTTAATGTGTTTCAAGTTTGGGTTTACAGTGTAGTGTGCTATTCTTTCTTCCAGCTGTGCCCTAATGGCTATTTCTTTGCAATCGATCCTAATGGCTATGTCTTGCTTCATCCAAATCTTCAACCAAAGGTATGAAAGTGAATTTGAATACTTACAAATGTTTAGAATGGAAAATACTATATGTGAGTATATTGGGGATAATCAAAGAGTAAATGTTTCATTTTCATAATGTAGCATAATTTAAAAAAAAAAATTGTAATACATTTGAATGTACAGATGTAGCCAACATTATTGGAACCCGTGGCGCGCTCCCACGGGTGAAATGGCGTGATAGCCCCACCCTTTTCATGCACATGACAGAATTCAAAACAATGGTCTTTTCTCCTACTGGTGCATTGTATATCTCTCACTGCAGCGCTCCACGGGTTGCAATACCGTTGCCTACAGGGCCGGCTGAGAGTTTTTCGAGGCTCGGTGATATGGGGTTTTGGCGGGGTCTCTTACCTTCTCTAGGGCAGCTTCGCCTCCTGCTACGATGTAGCGTCATGTGACGTGTCGCCATGTGATGTCACCTTGTCTTGGCGATGCAACGTCACATCATTGCAGGATGAAATGCCGCCTCTGGAGAGAAGATAAGAGACACTCGTAGAGGCCCCGCGCTCTCCCCCGGTAATCAGTTTACCGTAAATGTTTTGTGGAAGGGTGCGGGACCTCTGTAAGGTCAGGGCTCCGTGCAGTGGCAACAATGGCACTGCCATCAAGTGGGACCTGGTAGGCTTTATAAATACGTAATAATACGTATTATTATATATATTAAATATAATATGTACATAATACGTAAATAATAACCCTTTTGTGCATTTTTAGAGGTATTCATAAAGTTGAACCGCTATCTATGAATTGTATTCTTTGTAGCAAACACAGTAACTCTTACTCAATATTTTGAAAGTTCCATTGCAACCAGAACTGGAGGAAGTGCACTTATCAGACAGAGAAGAAGGGAAAGAGACCATTATGATAAAACGTTCATAAACTCTTTATCATTTTTTGAAGACAGATATGTTTGGGAACAAAGTATTAGGCATGCCTCCAAATGCGTGTTATTAACAGTTATACAGATTTCACAATTTTGACAGTTTGATGTGATGGTGCATGCACACAATGATATGAGAACTACCTTCTACAACTAAGGTACTGAAAAGTAAGTCAGCGGTTTTTAAGGATATACTATAACAGTCTACCTCCAACCATCTAACCACAATCAGAATAATGTTACTAATATACTAATTGAACTAATACAAAAAAAATAGGTCAACGGAGGAGAGGATAGCTCTGAAAATGTGTTGTAGTTGAGAAAGTAACCGTCTTTGAAACCTTTAATTTTTACTTATGGAATTCAGTGAACATTATGGCATGTTTACTTAAGTCTAGGGCGGATCGTGTCGCTTCCTACTTGGCTCTAGGAAGTCATGGATTGGAGATGGTCATAAGTGACTTGGGGCCAAAATGCCTGTGGCACACTATTCCACTAGACACGGCCACTGAAAGGAACATTCTGAACTGGGCTAAAGACACAATCCTGTTTTTAAAGCAACAGTCCATTTTTTATTTATTAATACTGTAGTAACTAAAGGAGAGGTCCACTGAAGCGCGTTCGTGGTCCCCTGACCTCCAGGACCACACCGTTTACGAGATATTGGAGTTCTTTCTTGCCAGTGTCTGACCCCAAACAATTACAAATAAGTCCACGAGTCAACCATAGAACGCTGCAACGTTATCTGCGGATGGTATTGCAACTCTCTATTGACTACGTGAGCAAGGCTCAGGTAATATTATTTTTTTTAAAGACCTCTCCAGAAAAGCATGGACTACTGTTTTAATGAGTCATGAACAATACACCAAAATATCCTTTGATATTGGAATATTTTAGATTTTCTTAATGGAGAAAGGTAAAGTGGTATTTAAGAACAGCAATGATTTTAGTGTAATGCTGACCGCAAATTAAAAAATATGTATCGCTGATAAAAGTATCAATGATATTTTTACCAAATTGGAAAACCAAACATCCACAGAGACATAGATAATGAGTGGTTAGCTATAATATATGACCAGTAGAGGATATACAGTATCTGGTAACTTTGTGAGAGCATATTGCCAATTGTTACACATTCATATGTTTATATAGAACTGAGTGGGTTGAATGGATGATTTTATCCTATTAGGCATCTTGAAATAGTCATTTTGCATTATAATTTACAGGAATATGATGAAGATGAAGACTTTTATATTAGCTGGAGATTTATATTAGCAGGGAATTTACATTTGTTATTACAAAACAATGCCGTAAGTCAACGGTGTGCAAATTGGGAGTCGCACAAGGTTTTTTTGGGGAGGCGGCATTTACAGAGGCGGGTAGGGCGCTCGGGCCCTCGAGCCCAGGGGTGATATTTAATTTTAAATGTCTGTTTCTTTGTCCAGTTACTTACACTCTTGATACTAGTGGATCACTATTTTGAAGCTGAACCATTACACCAGGTTTTGGTATTTGTTTGGAACTTAATGTTTTCTGGAGAAAAACTATGTTGACACCAGTGATAGAATATGACATCCAATTGTGTTTTTATGAAAGTTTATGTAGGTGTAAAAATCTACTTGTTTTTTTGCTACTTCAGCCTTTAGGCGTAGGTATTCCTATGCTAAATTTGAGAAAAAGAAGACTCTATGTCCAGGTAATTAGGGTTGCAGACGGCTTCTCCATAAATACTGGACACAATGGTGAAAGGTGCGACGCACTCGAGACACACACACACGCCTCTCTCCATTCCATGCTGCTTCTGCCTCTCCTTGGCCATCCCCCAGGCTCCTGACACCTCCTCCTGATTGGCTGCTGCTGGGTAATGCAGCCAATCAGGATGGAGGAAGCTGCCCAGCCCCCTAGCAGCAGCCCTGCTCAGGGAACTCCCGCGACCCCCCTCAGGTCACTATGTCCAGAGAGATAAAATCGGTATATACATACACGCCCAGAGAGGTAATACCGGTATACACCTACAAGTCCAGTATTACCTCTCATTTTGTACTGATCAAAGTGTCCAAATGCAGGACAGTCCCGTTCAATACTGGACACCTGGCAACCCTACGAGGTAATGGTGAATGAAAGTGAGCTGGTGCCTAAAGCAATCGAGCCGTGTATGGCCAGCTGGAAAACTAACTTTGAAGGCTGTGTTCTATAAATATCATATCTTTTCCAAAGCATGTAGTGTACACGTCACTGTACTGAACACAAGTGTTCTGAAAATGCCGCAACCCTAAGAAGGCTTTATTAATATCTGCTACATAGAGTTCTATTTTTGTCAGTGCATTTTTGTAAGTGCTTCTTGATTGAACTGTCTTTACATTTTCTCATGCTGATAGCCTGGCATTAAAAAATACAGACAAGCTTTGTACAGTATGCCTGGTGGTACCTATACAAATGTCCATGTGCAGGAGGATTGCACTATGCTTATTGGGAGCACTGTATCTATTTAAGCTATCTTTTCCCTCTATTACCTATTCTTTCTATATGATTGTACGTTCATCGGCACAGTATCAAGGAGAGGTGAAACACACTATTGTACACATTAGTAATAAAATGCAAGATTGACTTTCACAGATTTGCTGTACTACTGGTATTCTCGAGAAATCAAACATTAAACCTGAAAACACTTTACATATTGACATTTTTGAACAACAATCCCCAGCTTCAATATTAGGGCAACAAATAGTACTTTTATCAAAGGAAACATATACTTTCATTTATATTTTTTTTCTTGAATAAATCTGTATCTTCATAATTTTTTGCATCAGTTTGGCAGATGAGACACATGATATATTGTGTACTCTTCCTCAACAGAGAGGATAATTTGAGACATTCTTTTTATTATTTATTTATTTATAAAATATTTTACCAGGAAGTAATACATTGAGAGTTACCTCTCGTTTTCAAGTATGTCCTGGGCACAGAGTAAAACAAATAATACATGGTTACAAATACAGTTACATAAATGAACAGGGTATACATTATATACAAGACATTGCGTGCACAGTTAAAGAAAATATACATTATGGGCGTATGAAACAGTTACAGACCAGATTAAAATGTGAGACAGCCTTAGATTTGAAAGAACTTAAACTGGTGGTGGATGTGAGAGTCTCTGGTAGGTTGTTCCAGTTTTGGGGTGCACGGTAGGAGAAGGAGGAACGTCCGGATACTTTGTTGAGCCTTGGGACCATGAACAGTCTTTTGGAGTCTGATCTCAGGTGATAGGTGCTGCAAGTGGTAGGGGTGAGGAGCTTGTTCAGATAGCTGGGTAGGTTGCTCATGAAGAATTTAAAGGCAAGACAGGAAAGGTGAACTTTGCGCCTAGACTCTAGTGATGACCAATCTAGTTCTTTGAGCATATCACAGTGATGTGTGTTGTAGTTGTATTGGAGAACAAAACAACAAATTGAATTGTAGAGGGTGTCAAGTTTGCTAAGGTGGGTTTGAGGTGCTGAGCCATATACTATGTCTCCATAGTCAATAATTGGCATTAGCATCTGCTGTGCGATACGCTTTCTGACCAGGAGATTTAGGGAGGATTTGTTCCTGTAAAGTACCCCTAGTTTGGCATAGGTCTTGGTTGTCAGGGTATCAATGTGCATCCCAAATGTTAAGTGGGAGTCAAACCATAAGCCCAGGTATTTAAAACTAGTGACAGGGGTTAGGGTGGTGTTAGCGTTGGTTCTAATCAGGAGCTCAGACACTGGAAGCTTTAAAAATGTAGTCTTGGTCCCAAATACCATTGTTACAGTCTTGTCAGTGTTTAAAAACAATTTGTTTTGGGAAATCCAGTTTTCGAGTCTCAAAAAGTCAGACTGAAGTATGTGTTGAAGGTCAGAGAGGCTATGGCTGGGTGCATATAGGATTGTGTCGTCTGCATACATGTGTATTGAGGCTTCCTTACAAGCTGTGGGAAGATCATTAATGAACACTGAGAAGAGTAGGGGCCCCAGAACAGAGCCTTGCGGGGCACATCAGGTGATATCCAGGGGGTTGAAGTTAGAGCCTGAGATGGACACATATTGGGATCTTCCTGATAGGTAGGACTGAAACCAGTTTAAAGCATGCTTCCCTTTTCCAGAGCTCTAGAGTTTGTTAAGCAGGATAGCATGATCAACTGTGTCAAAAGCATTTGCAAATCTAGGAATACTGCACCAGTGAGTTGTCCCCGTTCCATTCCACACTGTTCATTGTTGTCCCCGTTCATTGCAAACTTTTAGCAGGGTAGTTACGGTGGAGTGTTTGGGACGAAACCCAGATTGGAATTGGCTAGGGAAATTTGTCTTGTTATAGAAATCGCTTAATTTGGAGTGGACACATTTTTCCATGACTTTTGATAGAATTGGGAGAAGTGAGATTGGCCTATAGTTTGAGACAGTGTTTTTGTCCCCACTTTTGAAGATTGGGACAACTCTGGCAGTTTTCCAAGTCTTAGGGATATGGCCTGCAGACAGGATAGAGTTGACTATGGACGCAATTGGTTTGGCAATGGCTGGGCACCAAGTCGTAGGAACCTAGATTGTAGTAAATCAGGTCCACATTGGCTGCTTAGTTTTAGTTTGAGGAGCGCTTGTATAATCTCCTCTTCAGATACTGGGCCAAATTGAAAATTGTGGGCAGTGTTGGGAGGGGGTGGGATTATAGGGGTACTCCGAGGATGAGATTCAGGTTTGTGATTTGGGCTGCGTTTTGCTAATAAGTTAGTGGCACACCCCACAAAGTAATCATTGAATGCATTTGCAATGTCAGTGGGGTTTGTCAGAGTAATATCCCCCTTAGTGATATTACTTGGTTGTTGATGGTTAGAAGGCTGGAATATATTGTTGATAACCTTCCAGAAGTTAGCTGGGTTTGTTGTATTTTTGTGGAGATTGTCAGAGTAATATTGTGCTTTTGCATGCCTTGTTTGCCTTGTGCTCATGTTCCGCATGCATCTGTAGTGATTGAGATCCTTGGTAGTGCCAGTTACTTTGTAGCTTTTCCACAAGGTATCCCTGAGCTGGTAGAGTGCAATAAGGTCAGTTGTAACCCATGGAAGGTGGGCCCCCCGTACCCTTATTTTGCATAGTGGAGCATGGGTATCGCAGAGTTGTAAGAACTCAGATTGGAAATAGTCGAGCGCAGAATCAGGGTCGGGAATTAAATCAATTCTGTGCCATGGGCAGTTGGTAAGGTCATCCAGAAACTGTTGTGGGTTAAAGTTTTTAAATGTTCTAGTGAAGAGAACTTTAGGGCTTGATTGGGGCGGTTTAATTTTCCTTACACAGTACACTATTGCATAATCACTGAAAATGTCAGGAAGGATGCCAGAGGATTGGATTCTGCTGGGGTTTGAGAAGAGAATCCAGTCTAGCAAGGAATGGTTATGCGATTTCAGGTTTATCCGTGTGGGTTGGGAAATGAGTTGCGATAGGTTAAGTGACTTGAGTTGTATCTGGATTTTGTGGTTTTTAGGGTCAAGCCAATTGAAGTTGAAATCCCCAAGAACTAGCAGCTCACTCTTCTCATTCAGAGAGGAAATGGAGCCAAGAAATTGGGTGATATCAGTCAGGGATTGTAGAGGGGCTTTAGGGGGGCGGTAGATGCCAGCGAGCAAGATGGGCTTAGAAAAGGGGAGGCAGATTTTGCCAACTAGAATTTCAATTTTTTTGAAATATATTCTTTGACGGGTACAGTGGAATTGAGTGAACATTCAGCATACTGTAGAAGCAATGGTTTACACATTTAACAATAGAGTTAAACAGCCTCATATTTTATAACAGGAGAGGCTATACAGTATAACCAGTACAGGCTACCTTCCATTGGCTTGTGTTTTCCTACCTGGGGTCTGTTACAATACAGATCACTGCTTTTTATGACATCATCAAAATGTTATTATTTTGTGAGTAAATAATATGTTGAATTTCCCTGCAAATGCAAATATACCTAATGCTTTTACGTATAATGCAATTTGATGCATAATATTCTCAAATACAAGTGTCCTTATTTGTCTAATTAGAGGCAACTGAATAATTGCTTAACATAGAGTGTATTTTATTTTGTTTTACTCTAAAAGGATTATTATACAGTATACAGTATGTCTCCTGGCAGCAAAACTGAAAAAAGATTTTGCAATGATTTTTTTCCCTTTTCCATTCATCAAGTTTTTAACAACGGCCTGATTGTGTGTTAAGTAGCAATATGCCCCGAAAAGTCATCTTGCCATATTTATTAAATGGTACTCACAAGTTTGGTAATATGGTATGGTAATTACGTAGCAACTTTGTTTGGTCCGTGTCATACACAAATTTAGTAGTCAATTAACCTAAATTCAGAATTAACACGGTACTTAAAAATGTTAGATAGAACTTTCAAATATGAAACCTTTTAAATTGATTTAACCTACTTTGGGTGGCAGCTATTACTTTGCCTAAGGTAATATACTGTATACCGTGTAGATCGGTCCTGCCACAAGCTGAATAGGTTAGTGTGTGTCATACTATAAAACACACAACCTTTTACAAGAAAATTGCTTGCAGATCAGTTTTTATAGTAGCAATATTTTTGCACAGATAGTTTTTATTGAAGATGGGGTTTATTGCTACAAGTCTTCTATTTTTGGAGCAATTTGCATTGCTAATTTCAAAGTTTAACATCCCACAAGTAATGTTGATCTTAGTAGGGTCAGGTGTTTCTTTTCAATAACCTATTACTCAAGCAGTAGGTTGTCTCTGCTCTCCATAGAGATTACAGAATAGATTTGCGTGTTTAAATATTTAAAGTTTTGTTTGAAATCACCAAATGTAGTTCGCGGTTTTTTTAGGACATTTGAACAGCGTTGCTTGATAAATATAAATAATTTCCAAACTTTAATTTAAAATGGCATTTGTTTGCCATCTTTTTTTTATGTAGGTTTTTACACTATATATATATATATATATATATATATATATATATATATATATATATATATATATATATATATTTCTAATTAGCGGCTTTTCCATTTCCAATGGTTCATTGTATATCTATTAATGTTCAAACTTTATTACATGTCTATAAACAGAATTGCATGATTATATTTTTCTTAATTTTATTTTGCATGTTGACTTTTACATTTTATTATAAATATTTTTTTGGGAAGTACATGATCCTTTATATAAATAAGAAAACTTTAGTTATTGTATGTATTTTTCTTTGTCAGAAAATATGAAATGCAGCATCTTTACAACAGCTAACAAGAGTCCCCGTCGCCAACGGAATAAGTCAAATACCTACTGCAATGTGACATGTACAAATTATTATTTGTAAAATTATTATTTAATTTATGGTTTATTGAATTCATTACTAGTGCATAATGTTGGACATTCGGCTTGTTATCAATCTGTATGCCAAACCTATGGCTAAAAAGTCAGAAGTTCAGTTTCGCAAGAAAGCAAATCTTGGCTGAAAAATATGAACAATCTAGTAATTATTAAACAGAAAGTTGATTAGAAACAAAAATCCTATTTTGCACCGCATTCTTCTGTGATCTTTTTAGCTGTTGTTATTTCAGTTTGTCATTTACAGGAAGATTGTCAGTATTGGGTGATATATTTATGTCTTATGATATTATTTTCTTCTTTCTATCCTTTTTTTTTGGTTGGAATGGAACATGCCTGTTCTGCATTGGCATTGCCCCTATGCATGCTGCTTGGGTATGACGCTGCTATTCATAATCCATTGCCTGTAAGAACTTGACTTTCTTTTGCTTTCTGATTCTTTTGTGTGTATACTGTATGGTATTGTGTATTCATTTTCATTTACATGTTTGCAAAATAGAGGAAGATAAAAAGAATTAAAATAGTAATTCATATTTTGTATTAAAATGCTACAAATTTACATAGCTGATAAGAATATCATGTTGAGTAGGCAAGCAGTGAAAGGCAAGTGCAGTAACATCATCAGAATAGGAATAGTAGTGCACATAGATATTTCAGCTACAGGTCATTACCCCATGGAACTTGAAATAAAATTTTACACAGGGAGAGGGAATTAGCAAAGGTCACCAAGAGCTAACTCTCCCCCAGGTTACCGCTTTAGAGAATGTACTGTACATATAGGTTCACTCAAACATAAACAGCCTTGTGCCCAGTCGATCAGAGGCAGAAGGACCCACTGCCAGTGATACCAGTCCCTTCGATAACAAATAAGTGCATGGCAGTATAGTACTTAGTATAATAACTCAATATTGGGTTCTAGAATATAGACACGTACAGTACATGAAAATGCTTAGTGGCCCATCTAAAATATGTTTGATGTTTGTTAAGTAAAACTATTGCTAATTTCTACTTTTAGATTAAAATGTAGCATTGGAAGACTGTTATATATAGATTTAGCATGACTTGGGGTTCCTAAAGTAATGGCTTCATGTGGCTCTAGTTCTGCAGCAGACTTCAGCTGTAGTACCATTAAGAAAGGAAAAGCTGGTGTACAAGATTTCTCCTGTCACGGCTTTTGAGATTTTGCTGTGCGCCTTCGGGTACACCAAGTCTTGCTACATCTGTAGACCTTGTGGTACCCAACTACCCATTGTCAATCTAGCTGATGCCAGTTACCAAAGGGGATAATGATAAAGGAGAGATAACAGAGATAAGACCATAAAACCCAGGTAAGCTTGATGTACAATGTTCACAAACATTTCCAAGATAAACTCTATATCTGATCTTTTTAATGGCATCAATTACCTAGTTTTAACTTACTAGACATATCACCTTCATTAGTCCTATTTAAGACTGCACCTTCAATTCGTTTTTACTACGTGGTTAGTATTTATTCATTCACCATTACGGTCCAACACAACAGGACTTAAGTTTTACTAAATGAATGTTCTTTGTTCAAGGTTAACATGATCTTTTATCTATTATGTAAAAACACAATTCTTTCATTAGGAAATTTAGCAGTTACTCTAAAAGAACCAAAACGTTACAGTTTTATCAGATGTATATAATACCATTCCCTCTATGAGTGTTCACAATGATTGTGCAGCAATGTGACTGGTGGGCTAAGTGAGGTATAGTACATCATAATAATGATAGTTAGTAGAGATGTGCAATTGTCTCGCAGTTTCGTTTGTTTACAATGTTGCAAATTTGACAAGAAGTTTGAATGTTCGTGATGGTTTTTACCTGCGCATTTTTTACCCTTTTGCAGTGAAAGTTTATCTCCCTTAAACTTACGCACATATAGGGCTAATGCTTGAGCATTTATTCTCTGCTTATCATCCTGCAGAATGGGATGGTTCTCTCACATGCCCTGTAACAGGTGATGCTGTGGGTACCCTTCCCTAACCTGCCCATGAGGGGGGGTTGACAGGATGTTGTGTTCGACATCCTCCTCACAGTATTGCACCTAACATGATAATCAGTTGAACTCCTCATCATCATCACTTGTGCTTTTTCAGTGTCATTCACACTGCCAAGTTCCAGCACTAAGTGCCATGACTAATGGTGTATTTCTGTTTGTCCGGGCCCTATTTATGGTAATTGCAGTAAATAATTTAATCAAGTGTGCTGAAAGGGCACCTTTTGTCACTGGAATGTAAAGTTTTCGAAGCATGGAGAAGTTTTGTGAATGTTTACAACTTCACAATAGCTGGTTTCATGAACTTGTGTGAAAAGTCTGCACATCTCTAGTAATTATCTTCACTTTGAGTGAGACTTTTAAACGATGTTCAAAAGTTTGCAGTAGGCATCCCTGGTAGAATGCAAAATGAAACCGCAGTTCAAAGATTTCAATATATGCAGTGCTTCAGAAGACATAAATAAAGCAGAAGTCCATTCTCCTTTACATATATCACAACACTTGATGGTACGGGTTAAGTTATTTTATGTACAGGTTAATCTGAAACCGTTAAACATTATGTTTAAGTAGCTCCCTCAAGATCACCATCTTGGATTTAAGTTTTTACAACCCAGAAATGCTTCTTTTTGACATAGTAGGAGAAGAAGGGTGGGTAGCTGTGTTGGTCCTTCCTTCTGAACAACCCAAGAGGTTTGAAAGCCTAAAACATATCTACTACTTGTTGGTCTAATAAAATGTATCATACCACTTACCCCCTCTCCCTCCCTTTGTTATTTTACTACTTTTGACAAAGTGTGACTCAGATCATTCACAGTGGAATATGACTTTTTGGCTCGGCCATCTCGCCGCAGCTGGTCTGCCGCTGGCATTTAGCCGCCACCGATCAGCCGCAGGAGACAGCTAGCCCCCGTCCGTTTCACTGCAAAGGTAAGTAAGGGGTTTTAGTGTTAGGGGTTAACAGGTTACTGTAAGGGGTTTTAGGATAAGTGGGTAAGGAGTTAATGTTAGGGATTTTAGGGTAAGTGGTCCGATTGGGGATTAGGGTAAGGGTTTAACGGGTTACTGTAAGGGTACTAAAGGAATATTGAGGTAAGGTCCCCTCAATTAACTAGTGCTACAGAGCATTGTACCCACTTGTTGAAATGAATTTCTACATCCGGATCACATTATGTTGTAATGAAGTGCTGTGTGGAGCTATGTAGATTAACCCCTAGTTGGAACACGGTCCGGCAAGGATATGGAGGGTTGTCTGGGGGAAGTCCTGAGACCCACCTAGACCCCATTACATAAATCCAGCAACTAGATAAACCAGTGATCCTGGGGAAGCTCCCACTTGAATAATAGTAATAAAGTACTCATAAGTCCGTTTTTCATCCGGGTGTGTGTGCTCCTCGCTGTATGCAGAGACAGGACGAAATCACCCTTACCAAGGAGGAAGGTGAATCAGCGGGCACGACTACGCAGCAAAAAGTTGCAAAGGCTGGATTGGGCTATAAAAAATCTTTATTGGAGCATGGATTAAAAAACAAGAGGAGGGGAAACAGCCCCCTGCGCCTCTAACGTATGGTACAATATGGGCTTTCTCAAAGGGGTTTTAGTGTTAGGGTTTAACAGGTTACTGTAAGGGGTTTTAGGATAAGTGGGTAAGGAGTAAACGTTAGGGATTTTAGGGTAAGTGGTCCGATTGGGGATTAGGGTAATGGTTTAACGGGTTACTGTAAGGGGTTTTAGGGTAAGGGGTTAACAAGTTGGGGTAAGGGATTGCGGGGTTTTAGTGTAAAGGGTTAAGGTTAGGGATTTACCTTTGCTGTGAAATGGCTGACGACTAGCTGTCAACTGTGGTGGCCGCACTGAATCGTCCTAAACCGATTCACAGGGTGCTGGTAGAATCTCATGATATACTCTATTATTAACAGTAATATACATGTAGGGACTTACTTCACAAACAAAGGAACACCATTTACAGTACAAGCAACTTTGAAACTAGTGGTGCATTTCATAATAAGGTTTTTTATTTTTGCCATCTAAATGGACTGCTGCTTTAAGCAATGTATTGTTACAAAAGAAATGTTTCAAGATTGTGAAAGAGTCATTGATTATGCCATGTTCACTTAATATATGGCAATGAACAATAACACAGGAAGTACTGTATTGTGATCTTTAAACTGAACTTATCTACTGTAGATCTTCATAAAGTGCTTACCTAGATGTATAATAACCTCCCTCCTTTGTGTTACCCAATAGGTTAGATGATAATATATTTGGGTGACTAGTTTACTTTTGCTGGTGATCTCAGTTTAGCTGATGCAATCTTGTAAATTGACCACCCTTTACATTCTGTATATTATATTTAGGACAATTTTATAATTGTTTTTATAACACGAACCAGCAAAAGAATAATCATCCTGCAGTCCTTCATTTGCATAGTAATAGAAACATAGATCTTTGATCTTCTTCCTACGCTGTTTCTAATATAAATTTCTATTGGGCTAACATTTTGATAGTCAATGGTTTATTGTTTCATAGCGCAGCAAATCCAAAACGGTAAGTCATTTTCCATAAGTAGCTTACTGTAGGTTGTTTCTAGAATAGTGAACAGTTTTATTTGTAGAGGACATGTGTTATACTGTATTTCCTGTGTCACAGAACCCCAAATCTCAGGAGCCAGTCACACTGGATTTCTTGGACGCAGAACTGGAGAACGAACATAAAGTGGAGGTAAGACCACATTTTAAAAGGTAATTTAAAAAGTCTTTCAAAGCTACTGTAATTTCTATGGGATTTAGTCCTATTTTGTAACTTTGTTTTAACAAATTGATAAATGTATTGTCTTGGATAGAGATGGGCACAATTGTCCTTAGAATAAAAAAAAATTAAAAAAAACCTCCACGAATTGAAAATTTGCGAATATCTGAACATTACAGAAAAGCGATTTTTTTTTTTTTTTTTAAGAAAGTTAGAAAATATTTTAAACTTAAAATAAAATGACAATTGACAGAATATTTGAAAATAGAATCTTTGCTATTTTTGTCCCACCTTGGGTCATGGATACTAAATGTCTCGTATGCCGCCAATTAACTATGCACTATTCATCTTTTTCTGATTATTTCTCTAGATTCGTAATGAAATGATAGATGGGCAAAATGGGGCGCGTACTTTTCACACACTAATCAAGTCTCAAGATGAGGTAAGAAATTCTGAATAGTAAATGTGTGCATGTTGTATTCACGTTTAACGTTTTTATCCGCTGTTAAAATAAAGGGCATTGTTGAATCAAGACTGACATTTTTGATATAATGCAATACATTAAGATAGAGGAGTGAAATGTTTGAAGCTGAGCCTCCCTGCCTAGCCTCCCCCGGTCTCGCGTCCGCTCTCCTACCTTGCAGCAGCGTCATTTGACACCACGTCACATGACCCCGCGACGTCATATGGAGACACGTCTGAATCCTGGTAAGTTTTCTTGTTGCAGAGGCCTCACGCGATCCCCCGGGATTAATTTAAATGCCTTGGGGAGGAGCGCGGGACCTCTGCAACCGCCCGTGCCCCCCCCCCAGACAAATCTCCCACCCCCCAGTTTGCGCACCCCTGCATTAAGACATAAAGGCATCAGGCAGTGGTAGCATATACCTACGTAACCTGCGCCATTAGTTACATTTGTAGCAAACTACTGTAGCTGTCATAATGAAAAAAAAATGTGTTAAATGTTTTTTCAGAGATATATTGACAAAGGGAACAGAACATACACCTATAGTCCTGTGAATGGAACAGATTACGGGTAATTATATTTTAGTATGATTTTTTATTCTTTTGGCTGTTTCCCATAATTTATTTCTAGACTTTGTTTATCTTCAGGTCTAAGTTCTGTATGTTTTAAGATGCGCGTAGATTTGAGTAAGTTCTCCTTTCACATATACAGAGCCAGACTTAGTAAGTTGTGCTTCTGCAAAAGACTTAAGTGAGCCAGGCATTGTCTTCCGGCATAAAAGGTAACAAATGGAGAAGCACTGTTTAGTAAACATGGGCCCCAACGCGGAGTTGAAAATAAGTGTATTATTTGATCGCCTCTGTCATACAGTTGTACAGTAGCGCAGTGTAAGGATTGTCTAGTTAAAATGAGCCCATGATACGCGGGATAACATTTGCAACCTCATAATGTTTTGAGGAATCCAGCTTGGTTAGGGATATCCATTCTATTTCTCCTCAGGTTTCATTTCGTTTTACTCCCAAAAACCCTATTCTTTTTTCGTTAACATGTAGGGATTGAGACAAGATGAGACAAATATAATAGGCATGAAACCACTTTTTCAACTATTTCGTTGTCACGCAAGTGTTGCAGTGTAGCGTCAATAAATATTAGTATGTGGCTGAATATTTTGTTTTTTTATGAGATGCACTTGACTTTGTGTTGTAATAGTTGGCTGAAGTGGAGGAAGAGTCTGGCAGTAAAATGAAAGTAACAAAATACATAAACAGTGTTGCCAAGATGCAACACATCTTAGTTTGTAGTTCTTTTCTAATTTGTACATCAGGGCTGGGCAATTCCAGTCCTCAATGGCCACTAACAGACCAGGTTTTCCGGATAGCCTTGCTTTCGCACAGGTGGCTCAATCAGTGGTTCAGTCATTGACTGAGTCACTGATTGAGCCACCAGTGCTGAATCAGGGATATCCTTAAAGCCTGACCTGTGGCCCTTGAGGACTGGAGTGGGCCACCCCTGTCTTACAGTTTGTACTGAGGAATGACCATTTGGTTAGGAAATTATGGTTGGTTTACACATTGTATGTCTGCAGATGCCGGTCAAGTATTGGCAATGATAATCCATTACTCAAGACTTGTATTGCACTTTGTGTGTGTGTGTGATCTTAAGTGCCATTTATGTTTTTGGGGTTAACCCTTTCATTGCCAGGCCATGGCCCCTCCGGCACTCACGATCATGTCACCGAACGCCTCCTTAACGCGATCTCCCTTAGAAAAAGAGGCAGGATTATTATGACGTTGCTACTACATCACGAGGCCCCCGGATTGCTATGATTTAGCAGCTACAGATGCAGGTGCCGGTTTTAGACCACGTGCCTTGGAAGATCGGTGACCATGTCACAGTAACTCGTTAGATGCTCCACATAAGGCTGTTATGGCCCATCGGATTAACACAGCGGGGGTCCCTGCGTTTGAATGGGACTCACAGCCTGGTAGGATTCACGCAGCGTGAGTCCCATTCAAATGCAGGGGCCCCTGTTGTGTTAATCCGATGGGCCATTAGTCTGACTGCAGAAATCTCGCTGCATTGGATCGGTTTTAGTGCAGAATTCTCAAGGTAAGTGGTCTAAAACCAGCAGCTTCAGCTGTACATCAAGAGGGCACGCAAAGAGTTAATTAAGCGGCAAAAATAAGGGAACATTTTCTGTAAAAAAAACAACACATTGTTTGATGATGGGCAAACGCTCTATTGTGCTGTATTTAACCACAATAGTTGTATTTAGATTGCATTCTCTACACTACCCATAAAACATGAGTAATAACAAATCTGGTACCACTTGGGGTTCATTTAAAGTGGCAATCCAAGCCGGCGGTTTTTAATTTCTTTTTTTACAGAGGATTAAAGAAGGGGTTCTGAGCTGTACCTCATTCATTTCAGCTCTGGGGACAACCTACTTCCGGATATTCTTGCCTCGTTAGTAGGTGCCGGTAGCTGCTCTGCTTGGTTAGCAGGGATCACGTTATGGCTGCTTTTCAAAGCTCCCGCGCCAATAGGAACCCGTGATGTCATCGGTGCGACTTTCTATTGGTCCATGTGACCTGGGAGCTTTATAAAAAAAACAAAAACAAAACCCTTGGATGCAAGTGTCTTTAGAAGCAGTGGGTCCCAGGAGCGGAAATTAATGTGGTAACGCTCTGGAGACCCCCTGCTTCAATCTCTGTTAAAAGTAAAAAATACAAAATCACTGGCTTGGATTGCTCCTTTAAATTTACATGTGATGCTGTCATGGGATACACAAACACCTTCTTCAAAATGCAGGTCTCCTCTAGGACAGAGGTACAAAGTACATCTCTACTCTGACCCGATGAAAGGTCCATATTGGGACCCGAAACGTTGTTCCTCCTCTGTTCTTGGCTGTCACAATAAATGAAGAATTGCATTATGAACTTGTGAGTAGAGATGTACTTTGTTTGTCTATGTTGTGTTGGCTGCACAAGCAGGATTCTCCTCGCCCTGAAACTATTTCTCTGTACTTTGGAACTATACACAAACACCTGCCAGCCGGTGCCCCCATAATACTTTTTATATTTCTTGTACCTTTATATAGTGGTTGCAGAAAGATAATAAATACATTGATTCCCTGACAGTGTTGTAATGCAGTCTTAAGGATGTAGGCACCTTCTGTGTTCTTTGTAAAGCTTTGGTTCTTGCTTCCCTTGTGAATTTAACTTATATGCCTCCACCTGTGCACAGAGGGGAAGAGGTTTAATGAACCCAATAACATACAAGATGTTTGACTGAGAACAGATGTAGCCTGACATTTCCCAAACCTTCTGCATCGGGCCCTGATTTGCAAACTTGCAGAGTTGTTTTTCCAGGTCAGACCTTTGTCTTCTAGATAATTACTTCTGTGCTTTGGAGCCATAATTTAATGGCTTCATTTGTAGTGTTCTAGTAAACAGGCCTTCTCATGCTTTGTTTTATTATACACAACCGTGCTCCATATTTCATCTTATTAAAGCAGTAAACATTAAAATAAAGATCAAGCCGTTACTGCTTCAGTGAAATGTAGGCAACTTGCGGATGTGGAATGTGTTTGCATTAACCAAAGTGACATAAGATATGTCAAACGTGTTATAGGCATTACGAAATTCAAACACTGCATATCTTTTTTTTAAAGCAGCACCATAAAAAAAGAAAAAAAATGCATCCATTATTTTTATCATTGTAAAGTCATTTTGTGTTTTGTTTTTAGCAATGCTGCCCTTTTTAAATTCTGTAGTGGAATCCTGGAGATTTGAAAAATTGAAAAAAATGGAAAAAAATAAAATGAAAAATTGCATCTCTGGGAGGTTAAAATGTCTGCTGCCATTCACACTCATTAATACAACAGAGGTTGCCATGGTAACAGCTGCTGCCAGTAAAATAATACACCGTTAAAAACTGAGCAGGAAATAAAGATTTTGAAAAAAATGTGAAGTAAGATAATCACAAATTAGCTATCATGTGCGTTTTTGGTAGAGAGTGCTGCTTTAAGGGAGAGAAGTGGATGACATACTAAATGTGTTGTCAGACTGATAATATTATCATTACATAGGGTTACCAGATGTTTCGGTTTAGGCAGGACAGTTCCTTTTTTTATGATCTTTGACTGTGTCCAGACATTTCCTGAAATGTCTCGGTTTTGGTTGACTGGCCCAGTTTTGACCAGCCGAAGACACCGGCGGGGAGGAGAGTGTTGGATGCCGATGGGGAGGACAACGGAGGATGCCGGTGGGGAGGAGTTCGGAGGATGCTGGCGGGGAGGAGAGCGGAGGATGCTGGCGGGGTGGAGAGTGGAGGATGCCGACGAGGTGGAGCGCGGAGGATGCCGACGAGGTGGAGAGCAAAGGATGCCAGCGGGGTAGAGAGCAGAGGATGCTGGCGGTGAGGAGAGTGGAGGATGCCGGCGGGGTAGAGAGCAGAGGATGCTGGCAGTGAGGAGAGTGGAGGATGCCGGCGGGGAGGAGAGCGGAGGATGCCGACGTGGTGGAGAGCGGAGGATGCCGACGAGGTGGAGAGCAGAGGATGCCGATGAGGTGGAGAGCAGAGGATGCCAGCGGGCTGGAGAGCAGAGAATGCTGGTGGTGAGGAGAGCAGAGGATGCCGACGAGGTGGAGAGCGGAGGATGCCGACGAGGTGGAGAGCGGAGGATGCCGACGAGGTGGAGAGTGGAGGATGCCGACGAGGTGGAGAGTGGAGGATGCCGGCGGGGTGGAGAGCAGAGGATGCCAGCGGGGAGGAGAGCGGAGGATGGGCCTGTCATCAACTGCTGCAGTAAGGGTGGGGGCAGGGAGGAGAGCGATGGATAACGGCAGGGAGGAGAGCAGTGGATAACGGCGGGGAGGAGAGCGGAGGGTGCCAGCGGGGTGGATGGGCCTGGTAGCAGCTTCGGCGGTGGGGGCGGGGTCAGCTGCAGAGGAGCCGAAGCAGTAAAACCCGTAAGTCAGTCAGAACTTCTGGTGTCTGCTACCAGGGCCAACAATGAACCTCTCCCCTGCTCCACGTGACAGTAGGGTCCGGAGAGAGACAGACTGGGGAGAGAGTGAGACACACACAGACTGGGGGGGAGAGAGAGACACACACAGACTGGGGGGTAGAGACACAGACTGGGGGGAAGAGATACAGACTGGGGAGAGGGCTAGAGAGACACAGACTGGGGGGGAGAAAGACAGACTGGTGGAGGAGAGAGAGAGACATACTGGGGGAGGAGAGAGAGACCGACAGGGAGGAGAGAGAGAGACCGACAGGGAGGAGAGAGGGACACAGTGGGGGAGGGGGGAGAGACACAAACTGAGGGAGGGGGGGAGAAATATAGACGGGGGGAGAGAAAGACAGCCTGGGGTGAGAGAGGGCATACATGTGTTTGGGGAAGTAAGTGTGTGTGTGTGGGTGGGTAAGTTTGTGTGTGTCAGAATATGCGGGTCTGGGTGGTAAGTGGGTGTCTGTCTGGGTGGGTAAGTACAATAAGTGTGGGTGGATGTGCCTGGGTGGGTAAGTGTCTGGGTCAATGGGGGAGAGAGAATGGAGAGAGAGGAGATGGTGAGAGAAGATGGAGATAAATAGACAAATACCATTATATTTATTTCTTTTTAAGTGATGTAATATGTTTTAGAAATATTTTATTATTGTGTCCTGGTTTTTACTTATGGGCATCTGGTCACCCTATCATTACAGTTCCTTTCAAATCTCTCAGTGCCTACAATCAAATCAGCACTTTCAGGGTCTAACTACAATATCGGCATTTTAGGATTCTAAAATTTAGATTACAAACACACTACCGCATTGTCTCACAGGATACTCTGAGCTTACCTGAAATAGAACAGATAATCCCCGGTACAGGGTTTGTGTGTTTGTATCCTTTTATTCATATAGCACCAAGTATGTATGCAGTGCCTTGCAATATTACAAAGCAAGCTAAATAAATGACGAACAATAAGGATAAGTGCCACAGGTAAGTGACAACATACTGTAAAGCAAAATGAGACCTTGCCCGGAGGTGCTTACAATCAAATTGAGACGTTTGGAGGCGTACAGACACAGCAGAAATAAAAAGGCATTATTAAAAGTGCAGTCAGTGAGGTCAAGGGCAGCTGGAGGTCGAAGTAGAGGAGTGAAAAATGTAATAAAATGCTTCTTTTAAGATGTGAATTCTCAAGTGGGCTTTGCATGTGGAAAGTGAAGGTGGCTGGCAAATATTGAACTGAAGAGCGTTCCATAAATAGGGAAATATTAGTGAAAAAGGTTTTAGATGGACTGTAGAGGTAGAAGGATCCAAGATGAGCGTTAGAGGCGAGTCGGAGTGTAATGAGAGATCAGAGCTATATGGAAAGGGAAGATTATAATATTGTGATCATAGTACGGTAATATCCCTCAAGATGTGAAGCTCATTATAAAATCACTTTTTCAATGCAATATCAAAGGTCACAGTGTAACATTTCTGTACGTGACTTCATTATTTCTTCAATGTTTTTTTATTACAGTCTGGCCTTGGTGTTGCCACCCTACAGCTTTTACTACATTAAACCTAAATTAGAAGAAACTATAACACAAGCCAAATGTAAGTATTGTAACAACCTTCAGTTCCTGATTATGATGTGCAAGAAATTGAATATTATAGAAATGGGGTACATTGCAAATGTAGCCGTTGTATATTTATAAGAATGGCGATGTTCTGTAGATGTTTTCATAATGTGCCGGCAGATCACAGCAATGATTCTAGTCCAGTGGTACTCAACCTGGGTCATGTTGCATGTAACATGGACTATGAGAGTGCCACATTCAAATATTTTCTGGTCCCTCAAACAGTGAAGGTATTGGTGTTGAAACATTTTACCTTTTTCTCTTTTTTTGAATCTATATAATTTTCAATACACCGTAAGTCCTTCATGAGTCACAGGTTGAGCATCACTGATCAAATCCATAAAATACATGCAAGTAGTTTATATTCTACACAAGCAGAATATGAACAGTTCCTGTAGACTGGTTTTACCTAAACCTCTTGTTATGTCATTCTAGAATCATTGTTAATGATATCCTCGTTTGCTGATATTTTAAGGGTCTGTTTGCAAATATAAATTTATAACCTGACAGCACTTTCAAACGTATCATTTGTGAGTAGCATATTACAAGTGTGGAGTTGTGAGTGGCGTTAGCTTCTATACTATCCCTGCCTCCATCTGAAACATAGAAGACCGGGTGCTGATCAATTAGGAGCGAGGGGGTGAAGGACCATGCTCCAGCTTTGGAGTAAGTGCTCTCCCAGAAAGCGGGCACATCGCACACCAACTCCCTTAACACTCCACATGGCCAACACAAAGGCCAGCCCTCTGACTCATTGTGTGCCCATCACTCAGCCATTTTTTGTTATCCCAGCCACACAATGAGTCACACAGACAAGTGCATTTACATAGTAACTATACATAACAACATCACTTAACATGCTATGACCAGGACGGTGGCCATTCTGTCATTCTGAGATGACTCAGATTGCTTACCTTTACTTAAGATAGCCATCTTGACGGGCAAGGGCAGTAAGCTGGCTGGACCCTTATTATAGCTTGCCATGCTACCCCACCATCACAATCATTTTCCTATTTAAGGCTTAAGTTGCAGGTTTGGGAACAGTAGAAATCTTGAAATGTTTTATTGTATGTCAAATAAAAATATTTCATGATGATTAACGGATGTGTGCAGTAGATTGGTTATCAAGGGAACGAAATTGATAATTGCTTTAAAAAATGCTTGTGATGCTCTTTAACTTGCGAAACAGACCCTTGTAATAATCATTGCGCAAGGAAGGTATTTAATAACTTTGTGTATACATTCCGGTGGTTATAGATGTCTGTCTTGTTTTCCTGACTACAGCTATACAGGACAAAACTTTGGATCTATACACAATATCTTTATTCAAGAGGTTCATTGAATAAAATATTGTTTGTGGCCCTTTTTACTTTACCCTGTTTTTTCTGTTTCCCTGCTTTCTCTCTGGTGGATTTTCACAGTCAAAATGAAGGGCAAGTATCTCCTTGTTGTCCTCTTTCCTCCTGTTCTCTACAGTTTACATGTTATATTCTATATTTTCATTCCTACTGGATGTCCTCCTCTGCATCCATCATTTTCATTGGTTATCATCAGCTGCTTGTTTAGGGGGTCCGAGGGCAAACTGAGCACAACAAAATATTGTACCTATCTAATTGTCACTTTATGTACCAATGTATATTTGCTATTTAATACCTCGTTGTAAAGCATTTTTAAAAGTTTAGCAAAACAACACTTAAATGTGACAGCAATATATAATAGCTATGATTTGTATTGCATTTGTTAGGTTCAGTTGTGCACGGAAACCTGTAAATAAGGGAATCATGTAGGATGGGTTTTGTCATTATTTTTATTAAATTCTATTGCTGATATTTAGTGGTTATTTCATATTATTTTGTCATTTGCTGGGTAATTGTTTTCATTTTTCTTAAATTTACAGTTATAAATTAGCCTTCATTTTACATTTTTCAATACAAACAAAAAATGTTTGTGTTTTAGAAAAATAATAATAATAATAGCATGTTCTTGTATAGCGCTGCTAGTTTTACATAGCGCTTTACAGAGACATTTTGCAGGCACAGGTCCCTGCCCCGTGGAGCTTACAATCTATGTTTTTGGTGCCTGAGACACAGGTAGATAAGGTGACTTGCCCAATGTCACAAGGAGTAGACACCGGGAATTGAACCAGTCACTGTCTTTACTCACTGAGCCGCTCCTCCCTCAAAGAATAAAAATTGTAATGTAATGCTACATAGACAAATAGTGCTTTTTTACAGCTAAATTATTACAAGAACAACCCATCAACAATCTATCAACCATCAGATCCCCATAATAGTTCTATTTTGCTTCTACTACAGAATTTCCATTATTTAATGGTAAACGCGGTCTGATTTATTGAGTCACAAAAATATTGCAGGTGGTTAATTACCGTTTGAAAAATTGAATATGTCGCAGCATTATTGAACATTAGCAATTGATTCCAATTTGACAGTAGATTAGAAGTACAGTATTTTATTGGAATCCAAAAATGTCTATCGCTCGCATGTTGTGTACCAGAACTGGTATTGCAGTGCTCATCTAGTGGAAGATTGGAGTACTGCAAGTGGTAAGACCAAGCACTGTAAGCTGTAAAGGCTTGATTCTTTTTTAAATTTCTTTTTGTAACTGCAGGGCTTTTGTATTTTTTTGTTTTTTGGTGGGACTCATTTGGTACTTTTGGCCAACAACTTGTTTCAGGCTCTAAATCGGGAGTTTCAAATATATATTTATGTAAATTCGTTTTTTTTTACCTCACTTAAAAAGTTATAATTCTAAAATAAAGTTAGAAGCATAGAAAACAGGATTTGACAGCAGATCAAGAAGCACTGGGGCCACCTAGCATCCCCATTTTCCTATCTGCTGTAAAACCCCAGACACTATTCGTTCATTGGCTTTCTTTCATATGTAGGATAGCCTTGTGTCTATCCAAAGCAGGTCTAAATTTCCTTACTTTATTAGCCCCCAACAAATCTATTTGGAGTCTATTCCACAAATCTCATCACCTTTTCTGTGAAGACGTACTTCTTATTTCCCCATTGGCTGCGGCCAGGGTGACGCTGAGAAGGTGCGTGTGTTCGCGCTCAGCGCGATCTATCACATTGCTACAATGTGTTTGTCCAGCGTGACATCATGGCCGGGCGCCCCCCCCCCACACACGCACGCAACTAGCTGACCAGGAATCGCACGGCCAAGAAGAGCGCATGACGTCACGGCGCTCGAGCTCCCAGCGTAGTCGCAGCCTTAGGCCTTGCCCCCGCTGCCTACGGACGCTGTACCGACGAGAGCCCTCCCCTCAATGGCGCCGGGCCCGCTGCGAGGGGGGGCCGCAGTGCTCGGGCGAGAGTTGCTCCTGCTCTCAATAGAATTGAGAGCAGGACTCGCGTCGAGCGAAAAGGCACGCCCCCCAGCGGTTCAGCCAATGAGGGCGAACCTGCCGGGTGACGTCATGGCCGCGCCCCCGTCACTCCCCCGCCACGCCCACCCCGGTCTCTCTTCATGCAGTGAGCTGCAGACCGGGGAATCGGCTGAACGTGCCGCCAATCTCGCGGGCGCGCGTTACAGCGGCGTGACCGGGGCCTTAGCCTTAGCCTCCTACCCTCCAGCTTCAGGGCATGACCTCTTGTTCTAACACTTCTTTCTCTGAAAATAATTCCCTCCTGTATATTATTGAAAATGTGATTTGCTTAATGGTTGCATAGTTGACGTCTTCTATGAAAAGGAAGTCATGATGAATGAAATATCACTGTCCTTAAAATGTATAAAGGGCACGTGAAGTCTAACGAACGGCTAAGTTGTATATAAATCAAATGTAAAGTAGCTGAATTAAAATCAGTTATTTTTAAAAGTTTTTCACCTCTACATTATTTTTCACTGTATTTCATTTTGTGTACTTCAAATAACCAGACAAGGGAATTCTAAATGTATTTGTATAATATTAATTTGTGGTTTAAATGCTTCTTCTAATACGCATTAAGACAGCGGTGCACAAACTGGGGGGGTACGGCCCCCAAGGGGAACGCAAGATTTTATTGGGGGGGTAGGGGGTGCGCAGTTACAGGGGCCCCGCGCTAAGACCGCGAGGCCTCTGTAAATGTACTTACCGGTTCTTGTCCACGCGTCTCCATGGCAATGCGGCATCAACTGACGCCCGTTACCATGGAGACGTGACGTCAAATGACGCCGCGGGTCACATTAGGTGATGTCACATGACACTGCTGCATTTTTTTTTGCTCAGCAAACATATATTTTTTTCTTTCAAGCAATACAAAACTTTAGAAATGCAGAGTTTTTGTCTCTGACCCAAAAGTTTGCTACCTAATATTATAACATTGGTTTGGAATCTTTAGGGAAAATAGCACATCGAGACCTAAGCAGCAAATGTCTTCTAAACATCGCATTAACTAAAATGTTCTTACAGTGGAAGAAACCGACTACAGGCATACCCCGGTTTAAGTACACTCACTTTAAGTACACTCGCGAGTAAGTACATCTCGCTCAATAGGCAAACGGCAGCTCACGCATGCGCCAGTCAGCACGTTCTGAACAGCAATACCGACTCCCTACCTGTACCGAAGCTGTGCGCAAGCGGGGAGACTATAGAGCCTGTTACACATGCGTTATTTACATCAGTTATGCACGTATATGACGATTGCAGTACAGTACATGCATCGATAAGTGGAGAAAAGGTGGTGCTTCACTTTAAGTACATTTTCGCTTTACATACATGCTCCGGTCCCATTGCGTACGTTAATGTGGGGTATGCCTGTACAGAGTAGGTTTCTAACAAACATTTAAGACCATTTTAGGCGCAGTATATTTAATATTAGGCTTTATCATTTAACCACAAACATTCTCCCTGCAACATGGACCACAATAGAAATGGTAAGGTAAAACAAAGTTATATTTGTATGCTTATTTGGTCTTTTCATGTAGTTATGCAGGTGTGCACGATGATATCACTATAACTAAAACAGACCTATCTGACATAAATTCTTCATTTTTTCAGATTCTGAAACTCTGAAGCCTGAGCACTTTGATGAAAGCGGACACACCTTGTTAGCGCCAAGGTTGATCAATTTCCTACTATTGTTTTCATGTACTAATAAATAAATAAATACATTTAAACTAGGAATATTATAATACACCCCAAGCAGGACTTCACAAAATAGGAATTTGCATCCTATCAACAGTTATTATCACCATTGCGCCATCACACATTCTTCTCACCTCTTTCCCATCACTTTTCTTACCTTCAAGCAATAATTAAACTTGCAGTACCTGATCTAGGGTGGTCCCTCATCCTCTGGTAACCCTATGTTCCCGAGATATTGATACATATTTTTGTGTGTCCTTGTTTTGACACAAAATAAATAAATATTTGGCTGTGGGCTCACATAGCAACTTTTTAATGGCAGCTGGAGCAAGCCCTGACCATGTGGCCATTTTGTTTTACACTGGGCAAATATTCTTGCTCGGTGGACAAACCTGCTTCCCAGTTGGGAACCGAGGGGGTCCCTGGAGGAAGAGGGAATATGGATATGCAGGTAAGCTGGGGGAAAAAAATGTGACCGGAGCTGCTGCTTTAAAGTAGCAATACAGGTTTAATTTATTAAGATTTTTTTTTGGTTATGGGATTGAAGCAGGGGTTCTTCTGAGCTGAACTGTGTTAACTTGAGCTCCGGGGACCCCCTGTTTCCATTCTTACCTCCATAGGAGGTGCCGGTATCTGTGTGGAGTTTAAATGTCCTGTTCATGCGGGCCTATAGGAAGCCGTGATTGGTCCGCTTGATGTGGGACATTTAAACACCACAATCATTTTAGACACACAGTTCCCTGGATGTGTAGATACTGGCACTGCTACGGAGGTAACTACCCCTGGAAGCACAGGGTCCCCGAGGATGAAATTAACACAGTTCAGCTCCGGAGACCCCTTACTTCAATCCTGAAATAAAAAATTAAAAAAATGAAACCTGTATTGCTGCTTTAATTGTATCTATGTCCCGCAATACTTTATTCAGGGCTAAGAGAATTCTGAAAAAAAATGAAAAAATCTTTGCTTGTCGGTGAAAAATAGTAACATGGATTTCTCAGAAGATTCTACTACTTGTCAAAAAAGAGTTTAGGAGGTCGAGTAAAAAAAACCATCACACATATTGATATATAAAATAAAACAAAGCAATAACACGTGCATTTTTATAGTCACCAGCCTTTCAGGATTTATATCAGTTTACTGAGGAACACGTTCTACTATGCCTCAAAAATGTTTTCTTTTGACTTCAAATGTAAATCCATTGTTACATGCAACTTCCTGGGAGTGATTTCATGGTTTCTTTTTCTTTGAACAGGGAATACTGTAGTGATCTAAAGCTGACAAATAATAACGCAGACTTCATCAACAACTTCAATGAATTCATAGATCGCAAAACACCAAATAGTCCATCATGTAAGTATAAAGGATATATATTTTTAAATCACCTATACAGTATTTTAACCTGCAATATTGTTGATCATACACAGCTTTTTCATTGTAGGTAAGCAAACAGTTTATAGTAGTATGGTAACTATTATTAACTGGGTAAAGGTCAGTAAAGCAACAATGTTTGCTGATTGTATTTAGTATGTGTTATTATTATTTATTTTTTAAATACTCACTTGGAGGAACTCCTGGTTAAGGAACACATTGGTCAGAATTATGGGAACAGGTGACTCTACTTTAGAAATGACTATTTTATAACTGTGCAGGTTCCATTGGGTCAGAAAACATAATGCTTTTTACCTTCTTTACTGGAGATCTGGCTACTACATGGGTGTTTCTCAGGTGCTATGAGCTCACCTGGTTGTTACAGGAATCTGAAGGCTCCGCTGGTGTTGTGTGGGAGCAGCAACAGGACAGGCTTTTCCTCATTATGGTTGAGCGCCTCATCTCATGAGGATCCTGGCAAGCAGGATGGTCCCCACAGGCAACCCTTTCTCCTCCAAAGACTACACAGCATAGTTGGTACAACTGAGTCTTTATTCCATACACCACGTGGCATCCACCACAATCCCTGGAGCAGACACCCAGGACTTGAGGCCCCAAGAGTCCCTCCTAAGCTCCTTTACCCCCTGGCGGGGCAAAGGGAATCACACCAACCACTCCTCTGAGGGAGGGAAGAGACACCACAATTTGGTGGAGTGCCAGCTTTTATACCCAGGGGGAGGGGCCATAACAGGGCAGGTCCTGGTACTGACAGGCATCACACCATATACATGTGATCCTGTCAGTACCCTCCCCAGGTATGACACTCCATTCTGCCGGTAGACCTGCCCCTGGATATGGCAACATTGTACCCATCCAGGCTGCAACTGCAGGCTACGCCCTGCGCAGAAGTTTAACCCCAACACTGCCTATTCCTATCAGGACTTATAGTGTTGAGGCCAGTGGAAAAGCTATAGCCAGGGGCACTAGGCTACATCGGTAACCCGTTAATGTCAATGGAGCATATCTTTGGTACTGTACATGCATACCATGGCACATCATGCAGCTTTAACAGTGTTATTGATTGACTCACCAGTAAATAAGAAACCAGGATTCACTAAAGATATGCAAGGTTTAGATCTAACTATTTCAGCAGGTTTAAACTGTGCACAAAAACTGTGGGTCATTTATTTGTCATCAAGGCAGTCAGTAACAGCAATGAAAAAGGAAAACTCTAGTGCAAATACTGTATTCCAAATACAATTACACTGACATTGCTAGTACTGATTGGCTCGCTAATCCAGCTGCCATTTTGGATTTCATTTAGGGAATTCAAGTTTGAATTTAAACATCTCAGGAGGTTACCCTGTGTACAACTGATGGGGTCATGTACTGTACTTCAGGTTCCAATGTTGTGTTGAGAAAAACATGGCCTGTATTTCTTCTTTAATTTGAATGTTCGGAGGAGGCAATTCCTGCTCTAATTGTTTCTTGGCTTGGTAATTTCCTATTCATGGACATAGCCTCAGGGCTGACTGAAAAATGCTGTCATATGTTTTATTTGTATAACATTAGCTACATTGCTTGTTATTTGTTCAGCAATCTGTTAGTCATTGCAACAAGCTGATAATGTTATTTGTGAAACATTTTATAAACAATACAATAATTTATTAAGAGCAGGCACTTTCATTGGGGTTTTGGTTCTGAATAAATGCTGGGTTTTGGTTTTGTCGGAACTCAAACAGTTTTGAATTTGAATTTGTAAAGGGTTATGGGGGAAAAAATAAATTTTTTAACTGAGACTTTTGTGCAAAAGTTTTCCAAGTTTAACACAAATAGAAAAAAATCAGAGGTCATGGCCCAAATTTAGCTTGATTCGAAAATGTTCCTCAGTTCGACTTGCAAACTAATTTCGAAGTTCGCAATGTTTGAATATAAAATAAATGAACCTGGCTAAGCTTAGAATGTAGATCAGTTTTGGGCCTACTTATGAGCGTTACTAAAAGCAATTTTGTCGTAAAAGTGACGTACAGAAGTGTAACAAATTCCCTAAGATGAAAATGATTCTAGGGAATTAGAGGCAGATTTTGAATGCACAAATGGACATGATATGCATGAGAAAGTTTAATTGCGACATACAACATGACAAATTATATAGTTAAATACGTATCTCTTCAAAGAATGTAACTAAGTGACACTCACTTATGATAGAAGAACTGATAAGTATGTAACTGTAGGATTTCTCATGTTGGCTGTAGCATTGGGTTCTTTCTTTTGTTTATACGTTGTCACATACCCAGTAGCACTCCTTTTTTACATAAATATATATGGTGAAGTGGGGCTGGGTTGGAGCTTATTGAGGTTGTGTGTGCACCACTTTTGTGCGCCAGAAATATGTGAAAATTGTCAGTCAACTTTTTCTTGGTGTAAAAGACAAACGGAAGTACGGTAGAAGTAAATAATTCGTAATGCATTCATATGCACCAAATATAAGCACGTGATTTACATACCACTACTGATTTTAGGTGAGAGAGTACATTTTTTACACAATGCAGTCTTTCAATTAGTTAAAAAATATATATATTTATATATACTGTACATACTGTAGCCCTTATCGGTTGGCACCCGGTCTTCCATGGAAAGTATGTAAGATGACGCCTATCAGAGCTCCAGAGATTCTTGCAGATTATTCTGAGGTTTATATTGTAGCTAGTGTCGGTGTCAGACTTGTAGGACATTTAAGCCCGCAAGCAAGTGGCTATTATCCCATGGTACTGGGGTACCCTGAGATGGACGGATTGTGGAAGACATCTAGCTACGGTAGCACCCAACACTGGCGAGCTAGGATTCCCATTGTAACCCTCTTTTTGGTGAGTTTTTGTTTTGTGCATTCTGTTGTTACTGTTGGCTCTGGCCAAAATAAACAGTTTATTTCACTCCTTCCTTCTATCTGGTGCTTGCGATCCTGGTGTAATCGTCTAGTCTTCCGTGATATCCGTATTCCATGTTTTTCATGAGTTATTGCTGTGTTTTGCTTGGGTGGTTCCCTGTTTACCCTGGCCAAAAATAAACCTTCATTTATTTAACCTCTGTGTTTAGCCTGGTGTTTGCAATCCCAAAGAGTTTGGTTAACCCCGTACTGTGACAGCCGGTATTTGAAGTTTGTATGTTATGTTATGTTTCCAAATATATTAGCACTGGAAAATTCTGATTTTAATAGGCTGATTTTGCTGGGCTGATCCAAAAGCACTACACAGCCTTTCGTAACAAAGTCCAGTTCTCTATCTTGCTTGTACTGTTGCAGTCAGTCCTGGTAAATGTAGGACTAACCTTACATTTCAAATCTAGATGCCCGCTCTGATTGCATGACTCAGCTGCAGCATTACTTTAAATTACAAAGTTTAATTGACTGATATAATTGTTTCAGTAAAGTGCCACAACAATTACATTAAGTTTAGTATTTCTATAGCAAGCTTGTGCCAAAAATGTACTTAGCTTTTTTTTAAAGGACTAAATCAAAATAACTCTTTGTGAATATTAAATGTTCCCCAACTACAACATCCTCTAATGCATTTGTTATCACATTTAGGTAATAGCTTTTACCTCATACACTTATGTAATGTATGAGTGTAGCCTCTGAGTAACCTCAAACAGGACCATGGAGAATGATTATTCTTTTTTACTATTCCTGGAGAGAAAATGGAATAGATGACACCAGACTAATTACCGAGCTTCACCTAACACGGTGCTGTACTAAAGAGGAGTGGAACCTACCTTTTCAATTGTAGTTTGCAATTAATTGTGAATTAGCTTTGAAAGGTTATTTCGGTGGACTTTATTTCTAAACCTGCACTTGTTGGACATAAATAGAATCACAGATCAAGCTTTGACATGAGTCTCCACCTAGTGTTTTTTGTTGTCCTAGGTGTGAAGCAGGGGTCCCGGAGCTGAACAACGTAAATATCAGCTCCGGGGATATGCTGTATCCTGAGATACTTAACTCCATCGGTCATGCTGGTATCTGCACCAGCTGTGTGAACAATATGAGGCATTAAATGTCTCACGCCTCACCGGCCAATAGGAAACTGCAACATCATCCATCGTGACTTCCTATTAGCCTGCGTGATGTGGGACCTTTAAACATGCAGGAGATAACGACAGCACCTACGGAAGTAAGGATCTCCCAAAGCATATGGGGTTCCTGGAGCTGAAATTAACGTGGTTCAGCTCTGGAGACCCCCTGCTTCCCACTCAGGGGCCATTTAAAAAAAAGAAAAGGACATTCTTCTTTCAGAGTTAATATAAATAAGTATAACTTCTTGATTATCTAAAACGTTGTTATACAGTAACTTTCTCTAGAAAGTTTGTATCATTTTACGTTTCTACAAAATTATCTGCTACATATTAACATTTTGTAATGTCCATGGAAAACAATGGGAGATTTTGTGATGACCGTTAATATTGTTTTGAAAAATTCTCATGCCTGCAATCCCAGTGTGCCCATGTACTGTAGAACATGTTCTTGCTCACAGATGACACATAGGGGCCTATGCAGAGAGCAGCGCTATTTCAAAACTCGCCATTTTTTGGAGAAAATCGCGCAGAAAACAGCAGAAAATGGCGAGTTACGAAAAACGCGCCAATTTTTTTTTTCTATTTCTAAAACTCGCCTCGCAGCTGGCGAGAACCTCCATCTCGCCAGTTTTAAAAATATCCTTATGCAGAGAGGCGCAAACGGCATGTAGCGGCTGTTCGCGGCATTAAAATGGCGCGATTGTCTCCTTTTTGCCTCGCCAGAAAAAGTTGGCAAGAAGCTGCCGCTCGCGGCCATAGCAAAGGAAAAAAAAAGGCGCGAATTTTTTTTTACACATTTCTGCAGCGCGCATCTCGCCAATTTAAACTCGCCACACGCATTCATGTTAAACATAGCAGAATCCGCACATTTCTGCATATGGAGAATAAAACTCTCCAAAAAAGCTACTTTTTATTAAACTCGCCAAATTTAAAATTCGCTGCTCTCTGCATAGGCCCCTATGTGTTAATGGTACAGTACGTAATTAATTACATTAATGTGATTCAATAAATGGCACAGAATTTTGAAATAGCACCACATGAATTGCACACTATTTTTATGACCTGAACTAGATTATCCTTTTCACATAATTTTATGATTGTGATACGGGTATATCTATTACAGTGTAAGAATTCACGTTGATTCTAATTACTGTAGGAGTCATTTATTTATAACAACATTTATATAGCACCCTTATATAGGGCGCAGTACATTAAAACATTCATGTGGTTAGATCTGGAACATGTCATGTGATTGCCATAGAGTCATTGTTAATATGTCTTTGTAGTGGGCAGGGGTGGGAGCATCATGGTCGGGCTATGGGTTAGATAGATTGAGAGCTTGATGGGTTGGTGGGCAGGGGTTGGGGTCTCTAAATTTAGTCTTGTGAGTTAGCCTGCTGATGGGTCTGACAGTGGAGGTGATTGGCATGTAAGGCAGTTAAATCCCGATGTCTTCAATTAGTGCATATGTTACCTGTGTGTCATATATGCTGGATTGCTTTTATTGCAAATAATTTTTGTCCAGAAATATGTCTATTGTTAATGTGTCACGTGACACTTACAGATAACGATAAAGGAGATAACTCTGAGGCATAGGGAGGTCTCATTTATTTAGAAAGAAGAAATATTCAGTGTCAGCCAGCAAGAAATGCTTTAGGTCAGCGGTGGCCAACTCTAGTCCTCAAGGGCCACCAACAGGTCAGGTTCTCAGCTTATACCTGCTTCAGCACAGGTGGCTCAATCAGTGGCTCAGTCAATGGCCAAGTCAATGAATGAGCCACCTGTGCTGAAGCGAGGATATCCTGAGAACCTGACCTGTTGGTTGCCCTTGAGGACTGGAGTTGGTCACTTCTGCTTTAAGTTGTACAGAATGGCACAGGGTGTTCAGAGTGGAAGGCTGATCCCAGAAGTAGTGAATTCAAGACGCCCATCTTGCTATATCCTATTTGGCAACAAAAGCCTGGTCTCCTAGTAAATAAAGTCGCTCAGGGTTTTGATAAAAGAGAACTCGCTATGGGGATTCTTCATTGGCACTATCTTACCTTCATAAGTAACCATCTTAACCCCTATTTTAAAAAAAAGTGACTATACGAGGGATTGCAGGTTGAACTAAGATGCTGAGAAGGGGAGAGGCATGATGTTAACTTTCCCTGCTGCTTAAAGAATTCAGTAAAATGCTCTGAAGCAATAACTGTTTGTAATTAGTTGGACACTCAGACCTAACAATATTATTGCCGTCTCAGCTGTTCCTGAAAATAAGAAATAATGTGGCTGTACACCACGTGAACGTTACCTACTGTATGAGAACAAAACATTGACCATAATTACTGTACTTTTCGGTACGCCACCTGCGCATGCACAGAATCTGCTGGCCCCGCCTGCAGATGCACAGAAGCGTCCGGCGCTGCCTGCACATGCGCAGAAGCAACTGAAGCCACCTGCACAAACTCATAAGCTCGCGCATGCGCATAAAAAACTAAAATTTGGGTGGGGGGTAAAAAAACACAAACCCAAGGAAGTACTAGGATCAGCGGACACACACACACACACACACACACACACACACACACACACACACACACACACACACACACACACACACACACACACACACACACACACACACACACACACACACACCTTTTGAAAGTAACAGCATTTACATACTTTAAAATCAATCACAATCATAAAAATCAAAACAATTTCACTGACAAAAGACAAAGACGTTTCACTTAACAGGCGCGTGCTCGGCACACACACCCTTTTTTTCCAATGTAAAACTCTTTTCTTAATTTAAATTAATCTCTGTCACTTAATTTTATAACGACTTAAATCTCTATAAGTCTATGAAATAAAGTTTTGATCAGAGAATTGTGACCCAGGCCCATGGGCCGTGGGAAGGTAATCTCACTTCCTTATGCCTCTGCATTAACAATTAGACTGCAAGCTCTTTAGGTCAGGTACAGCAGTGTTACATAGGTAAAAATATGACTTTGTGAGATATTGGGAGCGTAAAGTTGGGGGCAAGACTGAAAGGTGCCCCCTATTCACAGTGGGAAAATAAATAATAAAAAATACATACGGTACTATAGTGCACAACTTTATACATAGGGTGCTTTGTTTAAAGATTTCAGTTTCAAACTGAAACAGTGCATTGTGTTAACAATTCTTTATTAACCTAAAATCAAAAGTGCAAGTCTTAATAAAACATAATTTATGAGATCTTTAATATAGATACAATATGTACAGTACATGATATATCCTTTTGTCTTACCATTAATCAAAAGAACAGTTCTTTAATGGGAAACCTTTCTGACTGATGAAGCATCAACAAAGATACTCTGGGCCTAATTCAGAGTTTTGTCAGAAACGCATCAATTGGCATCAAAATATTATCGACGTGCCAACATATTTTCTGTGTTTCTAATGCGGTTTCGAGTTGAGCGCTAAAAAGTCTTTGGCTTCTGGTCTAAAAACAATCTGATAGAGTGGCCCATGCGTGTTCATTAATAGAGTGTATCATTTACATACGTATGCCACAGACAACATCCAAACTCAAACTCAACCTCGAACTCCAGTCCCTAGTGTCATTTTTTTTCCTTGTGGGAAAAACATTGATGCACACACCATACAACAACACATACAAATGTACTATTCCTGCTATTCTTACAGATGTAGCCGGAATAAATGTTCCCGCTGTTGTGGAAAACCAAGTAATCTGGACTGTGGCTTCCCCCGGCAGCGGAAAATCTCTCCGTGGGGGAGCCCATTCAGAAGAAGCCCCCTCCCCCCCCCCAGCCACGACTTTTACTGTTCCCGGAGCTACATCTGTATGTGCGTTTGTTTTATGACAAAATCACTTCTAGCAATAGCTCCCATAAACCCCATACATTATTTACTTCAGTTATGCTATTAATAATCAACGTGTAATTTCTTGATACATTGTCCAAAATAGTCCTTAGATAATTAAGATATAGTGTGGCAATTTCTGTTAACAAGTTCTATTTTCTGCTACCAAATGGAACCATTCCTTCTACTTTTCTACTTGCATATTTTAAGACTACGTGACTCTGCAGCACCTAACTCTAATTTGGATCGAAATTCCAGACGTAGCGATGACACAGCACTTTGTTTCTAACGCGACCTCTACCGCTGTCTCTTCCAACTTACTGATGGCTTCCCTTCTCAAAATGTTTTTTATTACTGCCTATCTTAGTCAATGCATCTCTGCTTACTGTTTTCATGTGTGATGGACACTAAGAATAAGATCGTGTTCTATTATTACTCCACTTAATTCCCATGTCCCCCATGTCCTATTTTTATAGGTAACATTGACATGGTTAAAAGGGTATTACTGGATGCAGGAATTACAAATGAACTTGCGCAGATCTACTGGAGTAAATATTCACCGTGAGTCATTTGCTTTTATATATTTTACAGTACATGTAGTAAATTGTTCAAAGTTTAAGGATAAACACGTATTTATTTACATTGTTCTTTAAAATTATGTCGAGTAATTTTTGTTTTTGTATGATCCATACAGCTAGATCTTAACAGAGGTTTCAACATAAAGACTTAATTGAGTACAGGGATTATTTATAAATGGGGATTTTATAATAGATTTGCAAATTTAGATCTAAATCTTCCTGTCAAAATAAAATCTAAATAGTATTCAGCCTAGCATATTGTTTGCACTATGGCCAATTATGCCTAACTAAGGAGCAAATATGGTAGGCATATAAAAGTTGTAGTGATCTGTCTGAGTTTTAAAGTCGTAAAGTCTGAACCACAGTGGTTGGCATTTTTTTATATCATATTGAAGACAAATAGATGTAAATAGAAGGTGCTGGAGGTTTTTACAATTAATTAATGGGGATTTTTTTTAAAGTGAGTAATTAAGGAAAGTGTTATATTAGTGAGACAGGGTAAATTGAACAGCAGGATTAAAAAAAAATGCAACATTATTTAAAATGTAAGCCTCACCTATTCACCACTTTGTTGATGTCATAGCAAAGGGATTCTTGCGAGATTTGTTGCTACGGATGGTGGAATCACAAGAGTGTACCCAAAAATGTAAGTATTATCTCATTTCTATGTGCACAGTATCTTGCCATTACAATATAATGCATCCTCTTCCATATATTTGATCAAATAAGAATGATTTTATTGATACACGAGAACAACATGTTTAAGCCCTAACCTGGGACTGTCATGAAGGCCAAAAAAGTTGGACACTTTGGGGCATATTTATTAAAGTCTCCTAGGTACAAAATTGGATGAAAAACATAGCACCAGAATAATGAAAGACAAAAAATCCCATTGGTTTCAGTTGGAAGGTTTTTCTTTGATAAATCAGGTGCAGTTTTTTATATATATTTTTTGCAGCCGGAAGATATTGACAAGTTGGCCCCAAGAAGCAATTTTATCAATGACTTCCAGCAGCCAAAGGGGAGCAAATCTGGTGCAGTTTTTTTCGCTAGAGCTTTGTTTCACTTTGGAGAGACTTGGATAGAGGATCCCTTTGTCACTATTTACAAATACATTCATTCAGTGTTTTGGGCAATAATGCTTTAGTCATTTATTTATTTTTCATTTGCATTACTGGGATTTTGAGCAAACCATTTAGGGTGATAGAAGCATCAGAAATATTTAGTGCTTCATGCTTCACGCTTTTGCAAACTTTTATTCATTTCTACCAAATGTTGTAGACACAAATATTATAATTAATCAGATCATGGAGGGGGGGGGGGAGGCTATTAGAGAGGGGTTGCTGTATAAGGCACCTGGTCTCTTCATTTCCGTTCATGTGACTGGCGGCCGGTCGCAAACCCCAAAAATCTTGTGGTGGTCAACCCTACGGAAAGATGTAAGTAAGTTCAGTGCAAATTAGTTTCAAATGTGGCAAAAGTAACCAAAACACAGTAGCAAACTTTTATTAGTACATTTTGGTCTGATCTAGTGGGCCTGAAACTCACAATCTCATTGTTTCTTCTTCATTGAGCTATATATTCCAAATGTGTGTAACAGAACATGAACTTTTTAAGTAAACTATTCTTTTTCCTAGAACAAAATAAACCAGGACTTTAGTAAACTTCCACTGACATTATTATTTGCAGTTCAACTGATTTATATGAACGGATTATAAGTCAGAAGTGACAAATTATTTTCTTAAACGTTATTGGAGGTTAAGCATTATTCATTTGCTCTTGTATTTCTGCCTACACAGTTTTGTTAATTTATTTATTAACTCCATAGTTTATTACGAAATACGTAGTATAACAAAAGCATTTAACAGCCTTAAGTCTGTTGCCAATTAAAATACGAAAACTGAAAAGACTTTGGCAATCATCTGTCCCATTGGTTTCAATAGAAAGTTTTTCCTCGGTAAATTTGGTGCTGTTTCCCCCCGTTTTGCAGCTGGGAAACTTTAATAAATACATCCTTTTATTGGCTCATGTCTATCATTAAAACAACTAACCCCTACTAAATATCAAATCCCTTGTGGAGTAGAAACTTTCTTGCTGGTTATAAGGAGGTGCACAAAAAGCTAAACAACTACATGGCAGATAGAGGGACACAAGGAAGGGTCTGAGGGGGTTATTTACTAGCGTCTATTTCAGGGATGGGCAACTCCAGCCCTCAAGGGCCACAAACAGGTCAGGTTTTCTGGATATCCCTGCTCTAGCACAGGTTACTCAATCAGTGGCTCAGTCTTTGACTTTGATATCCCTAAAACCTGACCTGTTGGTGACCCTTGAGGACTGGAGTTGCCTACCCGTGGTCTTTTTGCTTTCAATGGGCTTGCTCTTCTACGATCAATATAGTGCTATTGTTTGCCCCAGTTTTGCAGCTGGAACACTTGAGTAAAATGACCCCCCCCACCAATGCTTTAAATGTATAGGGGCAGATTCACCAAGCGCCGCTACGGGTTAGTGCGCCCAATCCGGGGTTACCTCCTATTCAAGTTACAGTAGGGTTGCCACATTTAAGTTTTCATAATACAGTGTGCTGAAATCCATTATGAAAGTGCGATGTCATAAGGAGTGATGAATGCTTTGCTAATGCTTCGAGCTGAACAGTATCTCCCGCTTGTCCGCTAAATTCTTTTGTTGTATGTCTATCAGGGATTGTTAAATATAGAAATGTTGTAGACTCGTATATATGAGTACTAGAGAAAGTGTACTTATACTATATATATAAACTACAGTAAATAGAAGCTGGGAAACTCCCATATTTGTACTAGAATCTAAATCAGAGATTTAGGCAACAAAGTAAGGACCATGTTGAAAAAGAAAATGTTTGCAAGCAGCATCTGGAATTATTGGCACAAAGTTGGTGCTGGATACTTGCCAAGGTTTTCTTTGATCTTCAGAATATTAGATTTTATTATTTGCCTGTTTCAAATTTGACTTCATATCTTATGATTGTTCTACAAGGGGTGGAAATAACAAGGTATACAGTAGAACCTCCCACTCCCCCATTTCCATCTTGAAAGCTGTGATTTTTAGACATACAAAAATCCAACCAGTAGCATTAGAGGGTAGTAATAGTAATTTCAATAATTGATGCATTTAACTGAGAGAAGGTGGAAAATCCTGTCAGTTATTCTTAATCCTCTATCTTCTCATAAACTAAGAGACTCAAATGTAGATTATTTGTCTATCTGAGTGTAAACATTTGAAGCAGTTTTTACTCTGAAGGCTGAAACATAGAAGTAAAAGTGTTACAAGATTTACTCATAACTGGAAGGGAGTTTTAGTTGCATTCTGAAGGTACAGCTAAGCTAACTGTCTTCAGTACCACTGCCACACACAGTCACCCCCCACCCTCCCCCGCAGTGTAATCGTGGCAGATACTGTCCTTACTGTACCCAGTGTCGTTGACTTTTGGTTCTTCAATTGTGGCAAAAGAGACTGGGAGTCTTGCTACATCTGTACTGTGATAGTACTCTGTATTTTGTTTAGGAGACTTTAGTCCAACAAAGAGTACTCTCAACATTAATGCCTTTCTGGAATGAAAAGCACTTTGCATCTAACTATTTTGGTGATTCCCAATAGGTGGTTCAGGAACCCTTAGGGGTTTGTGAGGTGTCTTCTAGGGGTGGTGGATCCCAGGAAATATAGTGGTTCCCTGCACTTAGTAAGGCCCCAAATGTCACCTTGTTGTGGGTAGTATAGCTGTCAATTACAGCAAGAACTTCCAAAGTTGCTCCCCACAATGCTTTGTATCCACAGTAGCAAAGCATTGCGGGGTATGACTGTAATGCAAAGATCCTGGATTCAACCGACAACTTGTACACTCTGAGTCAGTAAACAGTTTTACAGATGTAATAAACAAAGGAGTTTAACTTTGCTTTGGTTATGTTTTCAGTTACAGCTTCAACAGCTAAACAACATACAACAGGAAAGCGCTCTGAACACGCGGGGAAGCCCTATTAGTCTGGCCTGATCCCGAGAGAGCAAAGGGAATTCTTGGCCAGGCACCTGCACGGTCCATGAAGAGGCTCTGACACTTTGCCAACTTATGCCCTCAATTATAGATCATATACTTTAGACCTCCCCCAATCAGTGTTGAGTGTTGATGCAAAAATGCATACTTAAGAAAGCTGACGTGTTACACTTCCCCAACAGTAAACAATTCCATATATGGTTTCAAACACCTGACTGAGAGAGCTCTGCTCACCCAAAGCACACAAAATAGCTCAGAGCGTGATTACTGAGTTAGCGTCTCATACTTTATGTGTGAGGACTTTCCTTAAACAATGACTTTGGATGCTACTGCAATAATTGACAGCTACTGCACCGACACACTTTATTCGAGCAAATACCCAGTATGTACCTGTCAGATACCTGGAATGCGCCGCTTCTCACCTCTGACAAGCCCCGTTGCGTTTGCCTTCCCAGCCTGGGTTCATGCCTGGCTGACGGGCGGCTGATCTGTTAAATGATAATGATTAGGATTTAATAGGCTGCAATGCTTCGCGTGTCTACCAGATGGCATAAATTCATGAATTGTAATGCAGTATATATATATATATACTGTGCAGTATTGCAGCCAGCGGGAATAAAATGCTTCAATCCCTGCTTGGAAAATAACTCAATGCACTCGGGCAGAAAACAGTCACAAACCTCAATACACCCGGGTATACCCGAATTCGTGGGACTAGCCAAGCTCGAATAAAGTGTGTCGCCAGTGTACACCACCCATGCTGTTTGCACACACACTGAGGTGTAGTTTGGAGCTTTATAAAGCATGTGCTCTCCCATGAATTCAGGATACTATCTGCCTGGGGTCAGTCAAACAGTTTTGTTAGCAATAGTCTAATGAGAAGGAAAGTAAGATTTAATAATTAAGGGGCCATGGAACAAATATTCTCTAGCAGGAAGTGCATAATGCAAAAATGGTTGGGAACCACTGGTTTACAAGCTTCAGTTAATGCACCGTCCACCTTACCCTGTGTTGCACGCTATGATCTATGAACGGCTTTGCTAGGCAGCAGTCTGTTCAGTTTTATTATGATGCTCTAATTGTGCTGTGGCCTTACCGCTAAACCAAGGTGTGGGTCTTTGTTGAGGTTAGTTTGGGGTTTAGTGGAGAATGGGAAGTTATGCATCCTACAACGTGCAGGTGGTTTTGAACATGTCTGGATTTTTCTATGCAAATCTATAGTGGTCCTACAGTATGTGTAAAAAGATTCCCACTGATCCATAATAGTTTACAGATAGTCCTTGAACAGTATGTTTTTATGAATAGAAACAGAAATGGGCAGCATATAAGGACATCAGGACCCACTTACAGTATTTATTTATTTATAACATGTTTTACCAGGAAGTAATACATAGAGAGTTACCTCTCGTTTTCAAGTATGTCCTGGGCATAGAGTTAAGATGGCAAATAACACATGGTTACATAAGGGAACTAACTGTTCACATTAGCTCTGACCATTTTTGTATAAGCTGTATCTGTATCTACTCATATTCCCCTTTACCCCCTGTGTTTTTTCAATCTGTGATATACAGTACTGCTGTTGATCTCCAACAGCTTTAAATTCCTTTACTGTAGGTGTGGCTAACTCCAGCCCTCAAGGGCCAACATCAGGTCAGTTTTATGGATATCCCTGCTTTAGCACGTGGCCGGTGGCAGATTTAGAATTACTGTAGGCCCGTTATGCCCGGGCCTGGTGCGGCAACATTTTGGGCCGGTAAAATTTTCTGCCCCTATATGCTTTTGCCGCACTCTCGGGCATACGGACCTAATGGATTCAAAATCCCATAGGCCCTTTGCATGTGCCGACCGCCTCCTTGCTGCCGCCCTCCTGCCCTTTTGTAATCCCAGCGTCAAATGACGCCGCACGAAGTCAGCAACGTGGCGTCACACTGCGTCTCGTTGCCAGGGCAATGTGACGTCCAATGATATCATGACTTCTCGTTTCCATGGTAATGCGCCACCTTGTGACGTAACGTTGGTGACATCTGCAGCGTCATTTGACGCTAGGATTATAAAGGAGCAGGAGGGCGGCAGCAAGGAGGCGGCTGACACAGGCAAGGGCCTAGGAGCAGCAGATTTTTAATGTGGCTCAAACAGTGGTTCAGTCAATGACGGGCATATCCTTAAAACCTGACTTGATAGTGGCCCATGATGATTGCAGTGTGCCACTCCTGCTTTACTTGATTAAAAAGGCAATCCAAGAAGCTTAAAAATATATATATTTTAATATATGCAGCCTTTGATTACTTTTTTTGAAGATTAATTACCTAAGCTGCCAATCGATTAGCAAAATCCTGCTTTCCAGGGTTAACTAAATGTCTGCCTTTTAGTTTCAAAACATTCCTTCAGTCAGTGTAACTCAGCAGCTACAATGTATTCATATATATTACTAAGGAATATATTACTATATTACCTGAAGAGAGGAGAACTCTCAAAAGCATGTCTTATAATATCAATTATTAATCCAAATAAAAAAGACAGCACCTAATACTGAAGTACAGTACTCATTTACTATATTACTAAGGTAACATTGTCTAATGTTACAGTTTACAGCTCAAACTGCTGGGAACATTGACAACAAATTATCATAAAGCAGAAAGTTTGCACGTCTGGGGAGGTGGGCTAAAAGTCTGCTATAGAACTCAAAAGATGCTCAGTGTATTATAATTAATTAAAAATGGCATTAAGAGTTGAATTTTAAAATAAGAAAATGTAGTAAGTATCTAATACTACAGAACTGATTTATTTATTTTTAAAACACACCCTTAGGATATTGCTTGGATTGCTCCTTTAATCTAAACTACTTTAGTTGGGCGCTAGTTCCAATGTACGTTTGGTAGTTCGTAATTACTTAATAAGATGTACAGTAACCACATTCTACTAGATAATGGGACATGAGCTTAGGTTTTCGCATTGCTGTATCCTAAGCTTTTTTTGTACCTGGTTTATCGATGGTATAGTGGCATGTTTAAAATGTTGCAAAACAGGAGGTAATGTGATTTGTGCAAACATTTGCTAATGTGGTTCAATGACAAAGGTGACACCTTGAGCTTTGATAAATCGAGAATAGCACTTCTGCTTGTTATTTTAATTAATTCCAATCATTATTTACTTTTAGTGCTGGAGAAGACTGGTTTGAATTACCCGAAACCTACGAAAACAGTTTCTACAAACGTAGTTTGGATAACGACAACTATGTCTTTACAGCTCCTTATTTTAACAGTACGTAAATGTTGCCCAATTTATACATATCAAAGAATAATGGCTCTGCGCTGCCTACCGCCCTGATTTATTTTATGGTATGACGTTGCATCGTTTGGAAAAGCCAACACATAAGTTTAACATTATAGTTAAACTCTGAAGGAAGGATTAAAAATATTTCACTACTGCAATATGATCACATATTGAAATTTGACATACAGTGTGATGTTTGAATTTAAATTATCCTCAGAACAAGCATCTTTTTTTTTTAATATCAAAACTTCATGGGTGAAAGGATTTAATAATACCCAAATACAGCAGACTAGTAAAGTAAATGAGGCGCACAAGGTTGTATTGTTCAATTTATTTTAAGATTTTGTGCGTATCGAGCCCAACCTGTACTTATTCATGTTTCTGTACTACAATGTTTGTATTCAATTGCCAAAAAAATGTATATACTGTAATCATACATTATAATAATATAAAACATTAAAATAATATAACGTTAAACAATGATGACTGATTTTCGATCTCTACGGTTTACTGACAAAATAGCGATATTTACTGCATGGTACTATTTCCGTGAATGGTTGATATTGGAAAGTAAAAACTTCTGCTTTTTTAGTGATTTTCTATGTGGGTTTTTTCCCCACTCTCTATACCTAATGACACTATACAATTATATGAGAAAGGGAATGGCACACAATTACCAGTGCAGTCATTTCATGCATTTGAATAGAATATTGCATCATTAACTCTCTTTCTTACTTTATTGATTTGGGTTCAGGGTTTCATGCACCATTTGGTATATCTTCGTCTTTAACTTTATTTTGTATTTTTTTCCATTAGAAACTGGACGCCCTAACTTTGAATCTGGTATTATGGTGAGCAAGGCAGTAGAAGTAACAATTGATGGACAACTGTTTAAGCCTGCTGGTAAGTACAGTTTGTCTCAGTTTTATACTACAGGTACAGATTCATTTCAAATGTATCATGAGAGTTGTTCAGTACAGTTCAGCAGCTTTCTCTTTTCAGAGTAACTATGGAGGATATCAGGTTTCCAAAACAGCCATGTACTGTATTAGCTTTAAAATATCTATCCAACAAACAGAAAATAGATTGCTTTTCATCTTTGTTCATATTAGGTTAATAGCATTGTAGTAGCATTAATAGCAATCCAGGGTCGCCAACAGCTTTCCTGGGGCACAGAACTAGTCTCCACCTGGCACCCCATCAGCGACCCTGTGAGACCTCCTCTTTTTCTCTTACACGCCCCCTCTCCTCCTCACTCTGCCGCTCTCTTTTTTCCCTCCCCCTCACACCCTTCCCCCCTCACCTCCCACTCACTTACCTCCCTCCGCTTTCACCTCTCCTCCTCACACCCCCCTATCCTCACTTACCCCCTCTTTTTCTCTCTCCCAATCTCTCTCTCTCTCTCTCTGCCTCTCTTGTTCCCACTGCCTCTCCCTCTCACCCTATCTCTCTGGAACACTACATGATTGTTTTGTTATACAGGTGTAGTGAGTGTTACTTTTCATTTTTATTTTGCATTTAATTGTGCAAATCTTTATTGTATCGTGTGGTGTTAAGTCATGCAAATGACAAAGAATGAAATGCTGATTGTATTATAATGGAAATGTTAGATATGGTATACCACTGCATGAAATGTTTTAATATTTTCAGACTGCTGTGTTTTAACTTGAAATTGTTATTTTATAAAATTCCTACCATTTTCTATATCTGTATACAGTATATTTAGCTTTGTGGACATGGTTTTAATTTAGATGAAATGCATAGTTGTGCCATACAACACAATAAGAACCCTAGTAAAATACTATCTAGTAAACAAAGTATCAAGATGCCCAATGCTTAGACCACTTAGTAGAAATGGCTCTAATTGTTATCTTCAGTTGTTTAGAGTATGTTGTTGAGTATGTGTAATACAAGCAAAGTATATATACCAGTTTATATTAATTTGACATTGTTGAAGTCTGAACATAAATGACATTGATATAGAAGTCTGAATTGTTTGATAACTGTGACTAAATAACCACAAACTGCATGTACTGTAAAAATAGTACTTGCTAAAAAGAACAATATGTATATCCGAGTTGTTTATAGGAAAAGCAGTCACACACATTCGATTTGCAGTCACACAGATTTTGGGAACATTATTGAGCATACAGTAAAGTCATATTGGTTGCACTGCAGCTGCTTGTTGTACTTGTTTAAACTGTAAATTATCCCTAAATTCATATATAATGGCTGTGAGAAGATGCAGAATGTATGCATGTTTTAGTTTCAGCCTTTTGCTGTTTTTTTTAAAATCAATTTCAATGTTTTTATTGAAAAAACTAAAAAATGACACTTTATTACTCTTTCCGGGTAAGGTAGGTGGTGGGCTGATCTTAAAAATATATATTTATTAACGTTTTTAATTTATTTTGTATTTAAGTGGCTGGAGTCAAAATCGATGTTGTCAGCTGGATGGAAAACTTTACTAGAGCTACGAACAAAGGCGTGGTGAGAAGTCACTGTTTTATTCCTTAACGGGCGCTCAGTAAAACAGGGTCAAGTATGCCTAATTTCTTTTGCGATTTGAATGCGAGGCACTGACAGCTCAAACAGTATTTGGGAAAAGATATTCTGCTGACTTTGCTTTCCAAATGTGAATTCCCAAGCAAAATATAACTAATTATCATAGTTATTAGACCAGTAATCATTTGTTTGAATGGAGCGCGGCGTGTTCTTGACAAGTTGTAAGTGTCTTTATAGCATACTTGACATGAACGCAAGTTACAGAATGCAGTTACTGCCATTCTGTACTTATATTAGGAGATGGGCGAAACTGGGCCAATCTTTCATGGAATTTTTTGAGTTTTCCATTAAAAATCCGCTCTGCGGTGTAAAATTCATCTGCGAATTGTTCCGGTTTCAGTCCGTGTGGATTAATCCGAAGGCGCCATTGGACACTATCCGCTTGTAAATGTAAACAATACAATCCGTGGATTCCACCAGTGGCTCTCTAAATCCGCTGATTGGATTGGTAAAAATCCTCCAGCGGATTGCGGGATCCGCGTACTGTATTGTGATAAAAAAAACTAACCCGGAAAAGACGAATCGCCCTTTTTGAGACTGATTCGCGGACGAACGGAACCGTCCGATCCAAGGCGGATCCAGATCCGCAAACAAAATTTGCCCATCTCTACTTATGTTACCACATAAAGGAATATTCCTGTAACGTCAAATAATGATCTCCCACTAATTAATGAATCTACATTTTACTGTATAATTAAGTAGCGTTTGATGTAGCTAGAAGTTTATTAATACTTTGATAATTGCCTAAATGATAAACACTTATTTAAGTTGTTAGCACTTCTCTGATTATTTTTACTGGTTTTTCATTTGTGCAGACTATAATATCTGGCCTAAAAGTAATTGTAGGAAAGGAGCCGTTTTTATTTACACCCTTTTCAGCTGCCTCATTTGCTAGCAACAAATATTACACGAAACATCTACAACACTACAATTACCAATCAAATAACAACACAATTGCAGAAGCAAATTTTAAATGTATTACATTCCTTATAGTTCCAGAAGTCTATGCCAGTGTACCTTCATATACGGGTTTACTGCGTATGTTGGTGCTGAATATATAAACAACGTGATCCTGTATAATGAGTGTTGTAAATATATTATGTACACAGCTATTGACATTTTGATGGATATACTAATTGTAAACCATTAACCTTTCATCAAAATTGCTACTATGATACCTACAAATTATTTATACATCATAAATAATTTACTGAATTATACATGATGAACATGGACTCATTTTTACCCCATCATTTTCTGTGTGTGGAAAAAAAATGTTGTCTTCAGTTTCCCACCAGTTTGTTACCCTGTGTTTTTTCCTCAGTGTATGATAACCGTCTTAATTCCCACTCTGTAGTGCAAGAAGGAAATCTGTGACTGTGAACAAAACAGTATGGTAAGATCCCGATTAAATGTGTACTTTTAATCTTGCTTAAGTCTGGAATCGTGAGCTGCGGTTGTGCGTTCCTACCAGAGAAGTGCTTTGTTCTCATCAGTGTGGAACAGTTACTGTGCAGAAGTGGATTGACATTGTGATCAGTTAATATAAGGGGGGGGGGGGGTGGAAATAAAGAGTAATGAATAAAAAAAAAATCAACATTCATAAATAACTGAGCTCGATATACACAAGTGATGATTAAATAGCCTTCACTCACGGCCATGCATTGCACCCGTATTTTTAGAAATGTACCTCCTTTTCCTATGATTGCTGGATGCATGACATGGTCAACTATCCTACATATTGAACAGTATATTTCCTACATTGTGTTGGGTTGTATGGTCATTTCTAATAACGTAACCTATTCCCTCACTAGCTATACATATCATGTTCTACAGTGATTACAAGTACTGGCCATATAAAATATATACAGCATTTGGGCACACATAAGATATAGTATAATGCTATCTAAGAAATAAGGCACCAAGTGAAATGGCCATAACGTGCCCAGAGGTTTCTGATTAAGTAAAACCTCACAGTAAGTAGAATCTACAATGTTTTCTCATCAGAAGGCCTAAAGTATGTTTTTTTTAAATAGCTTTATTATGTGGCACTTGTTAATTGCAGGAAGGAAACACTACAGGCTTCATTTGCTAAACACCACAGGTGGTTTAGAGCAGGGGTGCGCAAACTGGGGGCGCAAGATTTTCCAGGGGGCGGCGGGGGTGCTTGCAGAAGCCCCACGCTCTTCCCCAAGGCATTTAAATTAAATGCCGGGGGATCGCGTGAGGCCTTTGCAACTTCCCTTATCGTGTCTTCGTCGACGCGGCTCCATGGCAAAGCGGCGTCAAATGATGCCGTCACATTGCCATGGCAACGTGACCCCGCTGTGCCATTTGACGCCGAAGACAAGGTAAGGAGCAGGCAGGGAGTAGCAGGGGGAAAAGTTTGCTCACCCCTGGTTTAGAGCAAACTAACACTATTCACTGCAAGGGCACCAGCACTTGTGAGACCACTTAAATGAGGCAATTAGAATATTTCAGTGCTTGCTCCGTACCTAACACAGGTTTTAAAGTGATAGAAAATGTATCTGTGAGTAGGGGCTTGCATTTCATTTCTTAACCCCTCCAGACATTTTCATGCAGTAAACCAGGGGTGCTCCTCTCCAGTCCTCAAGACCCCCCCAACAGGTCGGGTTTTCAGGATATCCCTGCTTCGGCACTGCTGGCTCAATCAGTGGCTCAGTCAAAGAGCCTGCTTCAGCATAGGTGCCTCAGTCAACGACACTGATTGAGCCACCTGTGCTGAAGCAGGGATATCCTGAAAACCTAACCTGTCGGGGGGGGGGGGAGGGTCTTGAGGGCTGGAGTATAGCACCACTGTACTAAACAAATATAAAAGCAGAATAGTTGGCAAAAGGCTATTCTTAACAAGATAATAAAGACATGAAATAAAAAAGTAGATTCAACAGTTAGTAACATTGCATAAAGTCTTAGCTTTGGTGTTTGCATTTCCATCAATGTTTTATCCTTGTTGTAATTCATTAAACATGTCATGTTTCATGTAAACAAAGAGATATCATGTAGCTAATGGCCTTATCAATTCCATGTTATTTTATGAACACTGTACTTCAATGTATGTGTTGTTTGGATTTTTTAGCAACTGGACTGCATCATTCTTGATGACGGTGGATTTCTTTTGATGTCAAACCAGGAAGACTATAATTCGCAGGTATGCGCTTGCATGTTCTTATATTCCTTTTCTCCTGGAGAATGATTTATGCAGACTTTACCCAGACTTTCATACTTATATTAGCTCTGAAATCTCATCTGCCTCAATCCCCTTAGCTCTGCATGAAAATAAGTACATATGAAGTCTTTATTGACTGGTCATTTAAATGTATTTATTATCATTCCAGGCAACCGCTTATGAGAGGAAGTTTTATTTTACATGTTATATCTGAAAAATGTAACACAGATGCTGAGATTTGACATGGACTTGGCATGCAAAACAATGGTGTTTAATGAAGTTTATTTATTTATAAAATGTTTTACTAGGAAGTAATACATTGAGTGTTACCTCTCTTTTTCAAGTATGTCCTGGGCATAGAGTTAAGATGACAAATAATACATGGTTACAAATACATAGTTACATAAGTGAACAGGGTATCTATCTATTTATTTCTGAAACCGTTGTATGTGTGTTTGCCTGTCTGTCCTGTCCCTAGGGGCAATCACATTGGACCTTTGGCCCGTCACTGCGCCTCAGGCCAATGAGATGGCTCCCTTGGCCTGCCCGCCCCCGCACACCTCTCATTGGCCTGAGGCGGAGTGACGGGCCAAAGGTCCAACACACACACACACACACCCCTGTGTCTCTGCCCTCCCTTCCCGCATTGCCTCCAAGCTCACGGGTGAGGGAGCGGCCGACGCATGCACGAGCCCCCGACTGCAGACGTCCACAACAGACGGAAGGTTTGGGGGGGGGGGGACAGACGACTGGCAGACACTGGGGGAAGGGGGAGCAAGCGGCCACATGATACATTAATTGTCACTTACCTCCCCCCCTCACCTCCCGCACCCCCCCCCACTTCCCTTCCTCCCCCCTTCACCTCCCCTCCACTTCCCCTTCGCCTCCCCTCCCCCCTTCACCTCCCGTCACCCCCCCTTCACCTCCCGTCACCCTCCTTCACCTCCCGTCACACCCCCTTCACCTCCCGTCACCCTCCTTCACCTCCCGTCACCCCCCCTTCACCTCCCGTCACCCCCCTTCACCTCCTTTCACCCCCCCCTCACCTCCCGTCACCCCCCCTTCACCTCCCGTCACCCCCCCTTCACCTCCTGTCACCCCCCCTCCACCTCCCGGCACCCCCCCTCCACCTCCTGGCACCCCCCCTCCACCTCCCATTACCCCACCTTCACCTCCCCATCTTCACCTATCCCCCTTCACCTCCCCTCACCCCCCCCTCAACACCCCTCACCCCCCCTTCACCTCCCCTCACCCCCCCTTCACCCCCCCTTCACCTCCCCTCCACCTCCCCTTCACCTCCCCTCCACCCCCCCTTCACCTCCCCTCACCCCCCCTTCACCTCCTCTCACCCCTCCTTCACCACCCCTCCCCTCCACCTCCCCTCACCTTCCCTTCATCTCCCCTCACCTCCCCCCTTCCCACCTCCCCCCTTCCCACCTCCCCCCACCTCCCCCTTTCCTCCCCCTTCCCACCTCCCCCTTCTTCCCCCCTTCCCACCTCCCCCTACCTTCCCCCACCTCCCCCCACCTCCCCCGACCTCCCCCCACCTCCCCCCTTCCCACCTCACCACACCTCCCCCCACCTCCCCCACCTTCCCCTTCCCCTCCTACCACCTCCCTCAACCTCCCCCACCTCCCCCTTCCCCTCCTCCACCTCCCCCCTTCCCCTCCACCTCCCCCCTTCCCCTCCTCCACCTTCTCCTTCTCCACCTCCCCCTTCCCCTCCTCCACCCTTCCCCTCCTCCACCTCCCCCTCTCCCCTCCTCCACCTCCCCCTCCCCCCTTCTCCTCCTCCCCCTTCCCCTCCTCCACCTCCCCCTTCCCCTCCCCCTTCCCATCCTCCACCTCCCCCCTCCTCCAACTCCCCCTCCCCCTTCCCCTCCTCACCTCCCCCCTCCTCCACCTCCACCTCCCCCTTTCCCTCCTCCACCTCCCTCCTCCACTTCCCCCACCTCCCTCCCCTCCTCCGCCTCCCCTTTGCCCCCCCTCCGCCTCCCCTCCGCCCCCCTCCACCCCCCCATTCACCTCCCCTCCATTCCCCCTTCGCCTCCCCTCCACCTCCCCTCCGCCCCCCCTTCGCCTTCCCTCTGCCCCCCCTTTGCCTTCCCTCTGCCCCCCCTTCGCCCCCCTCCGCCCCCCCTTTGCCCCCCTCTGCCCCCCCTTCGCCTCCCCTCCACCTCCCCTCCGCCCCCCCTTCACATCCCCTCCGCCCCACCTTCACCTCCCCTCAACCCCCCCTCCGCCCCGCCTTCACCTCCCCTCCACCCCCCCTTCACCTCCCCTCCGCCCCCCGTTCACCTCCCCTCACCCCCCTTCACCTCCCCTCACCACCCCCCCTTAACCTCCCCTCACCACCCCCCCTCACTTCCCCTCCGCCTCCCCTCACCAACCCCCCTCACCTCCCCTCCGCCCCCCTTCACCTCCCCTTCACCTCCCCTCACCCCCCCTTCACCTCCCCTTCACCTCCCCTCCTTCAACGCCTTTCGGCCGCCCTCCCGCCTCTGCCTTTCGCCCACCCGCACTTCTGCCTTTCACCCGCCCACCGCTCACACCCCTGCGCCACACAGCCGCCGCACGCACTCAACAGACACCCGCCACACTCGACACACACCCTCCGCCTCTCACCCACCCCACACACTCGACACACACCTGCCGCCTCCTGCCCCTACGCAACAATATCACTGACCAGCTTTCACCCGCACTCGCCACACACCCGCCGCCTCACACTTTAGCAGGACCCCGACCCACAGCCAGCACTCACTACCCACGCGCCACCCGTACGGAACACCCACCCGCCGCCTCACACACGCTCACACCCTAGCAGGACACACGCCTCACATTTTTACACCACTTATGTCACCAAAATATACATTGTACTGTGGTGTGTTTACAATAAACCATTTTTATACAACATCGTATTACATTTTCTTCCATCTTTCTTTTCAACATTATTATCCAACCTGTCCAACAAATACTCAACCTATTGTTCCACGATTTATAAATAATACTACCTATTACGGATTTACATCCCGGGCAACGCCGGGTATATCAGCTAGTACATTATATACAAGACTTTACATGCACAGTTAAAGATAATATATATTACAGGCTTATGTAACAGTTACAGACCAGATTAAAATGTGAGACAGCTTTAATTTTGAAAGAAGTTAGACTGGTGGCGGCTGTGAGAGTCTCCAGTAGATTATTCAAGTTTTGGGGTGCCCGGTAAGAGAAGGAGGAGTGGCCGGATACTTTGCTGAACCTTGGGACCATGATGTGAATAAAAACATGAGGAAAATTTATATCAATCTTTGACTACTCACAACTTATATCTATATTTGTATGTAGGGTTACCAGGTCGCTTTTCCAAAAATACTGTGGTGAAGGGTGCGATTCGCTTGAGACATACAAACACCTCTCACCGCTCCATTATGTTTCCTCCTCTCCACTCCCAGGCTCCTGACACCTCCTCCTCATTGGCTGCATTGCCCAGCAGCAGCCAATCAGGATGGAGGAAAACTGCCCAGCCCCCTAGCAACAGCTCTGCTTTCTCCCCCCCCCTTCGCCCCCCTCTGCCTCCCCTCCACCTCCCCTCCGCCCCCCCTTCACATCCCCTCCGCCCCACCTTCACCTCCCCTCCACCCCCCCTCCGCCCCGCCTTCACCTCCCCTCCACCTCCCCTTCACCTCCCCTCCACCCCCCGTTCACCTCCCTCGCCCCCCTTCACCTCCCCTCACCCCCCTCCCTTCACCACCCCCCCTTAACCTCCCCTCACCACCCCCCCTCACTTCCCCTCCGCCTCCCCTCACCAACCCCCCTCACCTCCCCTCCGTCCCCCTTCACCTCCCCTTCACCTCCCCTCACCCCCCCTTCACCTCCCCTTCACCTCCCCTCCTTCAACGCCTTTTGGCCGCCCTCCCGCCTCTGCCTTTCGCCCACCCGCACTTCTGCCTTTCACCCGCCCACCGCTCACACCCCTGCGCCACACAGCCGCCGCACGCACTCAACAGACACCCGCCACACTCGACACACACCCTCCGCCTCTCACCCACCCCACACACTCGACACACACCTGCTCTAAAGCGGTCAGTCCTGTTTCCTGCGAGAAATCCTTTCCAGAATCATCCCCACAGTCTAAAAAAAACAAAAAACTGTATATAGGATGGTCATCTCCCTCCCCATTGTTTGTTGAAACCATACTACAGATATACCAACAGTTACTGCACCCAGTAACCCCATGTGTTATAACTGGTGCACTATTTGATGCAAGATTTAAAGCAGATACATTGAAATAAATAGTAATGTGTGCAATATTTCCTTAACGCATGCAATATTTATTTGGGAGCTCATTGTGTAATAGTACATGCTACATCTGTACTTGAATTATTCTACTGTTCATGGAATGCTCCCATATTATACTGTTAAAGTTTATGTGCTTAATAATTACTTTTATAATCCCCCAGTCTTTCACTTACGTAGAAACTTTATGTATGTATGCCTTTATTTATATAGCGCCATTAATGTGCATAGCGCTTTACAGCAGTAATACATGTGACAATCATATAAATAAAAAATAAGGAAAATAACACATAATGGAAAGAAGTGCTTCAGACATAAAAGTAACATTTACGAAATGGAGTCCCTGCTCCGAAGAGCTTACAATCTATCTGGTTGGTAGGAAGAACTTACAGAGACAGTAGGAGGGCGTTCTGGTAAGTGCGTCTGCAAGGGGCCAAGGTTTATGTATGAAGTGTAAATTATCAGCCATGGAGCTACTCATATGCTTCCTTAAGCAGGGATGTTTTAAGGTGGGTCTTAAAAGTGGATAGAGAGGGTACTACTCGGATATTGAGGGGAAAGGCATGACCAGGGAGGCTGCCCTCTCCTACCCCACCCAGAACCCACGTGGAACGTACGAATAAAGACAGAGACCGGATCTGGAGGTATAAAAGGCAGCAGCTATTTATTTATAACAAATAACTAATGGGGTAAATGCCTCTCCCTGCCAGAGTGCTCCTTTGACAGGAGGGGGAGGGTCTGGTCATCCGGTATTTGAACCGCTGACCCCATGCCCCCTTAACGGCTAGGCCCCTGTGAACCGGTCGTTGTCACGTGTGTGCTCCCTGAAGTAATGTCTAAATGACCCTGCCCACTCGCACTCCCCCGTGCTTAAACAGCCCAGCTCCCAGTCTGGCAAGAACAAGCACCTACCCCTCAAGAGTTGCCGCGACAAAGGCAAACTGGTCAACGACCCCTCCTTTTAGGAATTTCATTCCTTCCATTTCTTCATACTGTAACAGAACAAAGAGACATCAATAATCACATACAATATTCACATGTAAACATGGCTAGTAATACAATGGAACTGCTGACAATTAGCTACTTATCGGTGTTATGGTTGTCCTGCACTATTCATTTATAAGGGGATGGGTGGGTGGGAAATGGCTGGCAGTCAGCAAACAGGCCGTGTTCCCCGCCAGCTGGGCTATAAGTAGCCTATTTTGTAGCCCCTCCCCTGGCTAGGGGAGGAAGGTGAGGGGGCAGGCCTGAGAGGCGTAGACTAGCCCCTCGGTCAGGAGGCCCCCCGCTGATGGCTATGGGGGCTGCTTTCCAGAGGTGTGGGGGGGAGTCAGTGAGAGAGGCTTAAGGTGGGAGAGGGCTTTGGATACAAAAGGGGTAGAGAGAAGACATCCTTGAGCAGAACGCAAGAGTCGGAATGGTGTATAGCGAGAAATTAGGTCTGAGATGTAAGGAGGAGCAGAAGAGTGTAAAGCTTTAAAACGGAGGAGGAGAGTTGAGTGTGTGATCCTGGATTTTATAGGAAGCCAGCAGAGTGATTTCAGAAGGGGGGACGCTGAGACAGATTTAGGAAAGGGTATAACAAAGTAATGTCTTGCCCTGCACATTTTGTGTTCCTTGCATTGTCACATCTGAAATAAAATCCCTTCATTATACCCTAAATTTGATCTTTCATATCAGCTTCTACAAATCTCAAGTGAGGCTATTCTACAAGAAACCAAATTCTCTTATAACTAATTGTAATGTGACTATTTGCAGTAAAGTAAATGTATTCTCTCACTGTCATGCAATTTGCGCAGCACTCATTTCGCCTCATTAAATGTACTTATTTTACATCTCCAATGTACTAGCATAACATGCAATATAAACACCCTACAAATAAAACACAAAAACATACTATTCATGTGTGCAAATATTAAGCCTTTAGTGGCCCAAGTGGTTAGTTCAACATGACTAACTGGCTACTTGGGCTTCTAAGGGGTTAATATAGTATATTAATATGTTCTACAATGTTAATATTACTAGTGTAGGTTGACTGGTCTTATGTTGCCTGTGTATATAGTTACCATTATGTACAAAGGCAACATAGAGATAGGTGACAATTGGCAAGTTTTTTTGAGCAATAGCCCAATATCACAGGTATTGGTAGTGAATAACATTTCAATGAATATTTAGCAGTAACTGCTTATTTACGTGTCCATTGGCATATGCAGCATTAAAAATATTGCTGACATATCGCCACATTAAAAGCCCCTTATTATTGCTTAACCGCTGACGATATGGCTTTAGTGGATAGCTCAATAAATAAAATTGCCGATATACACCAATAACCCCATTTATTTTCATTTATCGACCATTTGTGAATATAGTGCATTGAGTGAATGCAAAAATCTGTAGTAATTTGTAGAAAAGAAAAAGCCCTCATTCCATTAAGTATGTCCAAAAATACACTCGTAAAAATTTCCCTTTAACTAGTTGTGAGATCAACTAACAATTTCTTGTTCTCTAAATGTTAGTGAAAGAAATGTCCAAAAACTGCTCTAAACTCATCCATACACAACTCCGCTTTGGATTTACTGTAGAAAATACAGTGTACATACTGATGTAGCAAGACGTACAGTTTTTGGCGCAGGCCGCTTGACCGTTACTGCCCTAGTACCAGAGGATTATCGCTGCGGGGGGTCCGATCCAGAAGCATGTACTGCCCGCAGCGCGACTGTGGCAGCACCATTTCTGAGGCTGCGGCTTTAAGCCTTATCAGCCGCGGCTCAGGAGACCGTAAGTCTTGGTACATATGTACGAAGTTAGAAGGCATACATCTCAAACTATTCCATACATAACGCAGCATAAGTATATTATATATATATATATTATATATAGATATACTTATTTATTTGTTGGGAAACCCTAATGTATGTTGCTAATTAGGATTCTTAATCATGGTCATAATTGAGATATTTTTATTACGTGTTGTGAGAGGTGATTTTGTACAAGTTACAGTACATTCTGCTATCTGAAAGCATAGTCATAATATTAATTCTCCATCTACTAAATAAATCTCTCATTGTTCAAATGTATTCTTCATTTGCAGATCGGCAAATTCTTTGGAGAGCTTGACCCCAGCCTTATGAGAAAGATGGTTAACATTTCTTTGTATGCCTTCAATAAATCTTACGACTACCAGTCTGTGTGTGATCCAGGTGATGAGCCACTTAAAACAGCCGCACCTCGTTCTGTGTTTGTGGTAAGTAATGCCTTCTAAAAAAGAAATGTATGTTTGATGACACCCGTAGGACATCAGTGATCTCCTAATGATTCTCTCTTTTATAGCCCACTATAGCAGATATTTTAAACCTTGGATGGTGGACCTCTGCTGTTGCTTGGTAAGTTCATAATCATATATCTATGGTTTTTCATGTATCCACTGAGTGATTAAGGATTTGGCAGCAAAGATGTTATATACACTACAGAAAATCTATACTGTACTGATAACAGGCACTAATGGTGTGTGTTAAAAGTTTAATTATTAATCACCATGGAGTGCAACTGGGGTTCAATCATTAAAGGTCTACTAATTTCATTCTGGAATCTTTAAAGAGGCAATTCAAGCAGACAATTCTGCCACATTTTTAACATGGGATTGAGGCAGGGGGTGTCTGAGCAGGACCCCATTAACTTACCTCCCTAGCGGATGCTGGTAGCTGCTCCGCTTGGCTAGCAGAGATCACATAATGGCGGACTTTCAAAGCACCCGTGCCATTCGGGCCAATAGGAAGCTGTGACATCATCAGTTTTGGCTTCCTATTGGCCAGTGTGACACTGGAGCTGTAAACTTTGCTGAGATACCGGCACCACCTCCGGAAGCCTGTATCGCGAGAAGCAGGTCTATTTTGATCTGGTTTAAAACTGATTGGCCGGCAAAGCCGGCCAATTCAGTTGAACAGCAATTCTACTTGTTGCCAAGTAGAACAAAGAAAAACCAGTCAAACAAATATAAAGGGAACTAACAAGTGCACTGTAAAAAGTGCACTTAAAAAAGAAGGGTTAACTCAAAAGAACCCATGATGTGGGATACCGAGCAGAGCACCCCGCCTAACGCCCACTGGGAGGCAAACTCCGAAACCGTCCCAGTGGACTCGGCGTACGTGAACTCTGGCTGGATACGGGAGTGCAACAGCGCCCGGAACACTGCCACGATGTTCGTTCTGACCTCCCTCTCTTCCTGGTCTTGTAAATGGCTAGCTTAGCCACTGCCAGGAGCAGGTTGACTAGGAGATCCCTAGGCTTTCGCGAGAAGCAGGGGTTCCCCAGAGATGAGATTAATGGGGTTCAGCTCCGGAGACCCCCTGCTTCAAACTTGTGTAAAAAAAAAAAAATAATAATTAAAAAAATCGCATTAATTGTTCATTTAAAAGACCTTTTATTTAAACATGGCTATTGTCAATGATTCCTACTGCATTTCTGATGGGCTGATTCATCCAATAAAATTGCTTTGAATGGCAAAATGTATACTTATTTCACATGTAATTGTTATATGTTTAACATGTATAGTACAATGTGAATAAATAAGTATTTTACTTTTGCAGATATTTGTAAAAACTTTTCTTTCAGTGCTTTGCAGATTCGTTTGATAGCGAATGTGTCAATGTTTATTTGAATAGCTTAATTAAAGATTATATTTATTGCATGTTTTTTGGAACCACAAGTTAGTTTTTTGTCTCATTCTAAAGATCAGCCTGGAAGGCAAAATAATATGTGTATTTGAGAGAGCAGCGGAGCTCACCAGTAAAGCATTCGTACAGATGGAATAGTGAGCCTCAAAGAGACCTTATAGTGATGCCCTGGATGTTCCGAGCCTGTGGGCTGTATATAAACATCTCAACTTAAACAAAAAATGTGGTCATCCTTCATTAAAGTCTAATATAAGATACTCCGAAGGTACAATTGGCCGAAAAATCCCATTGATTTGAATATGGGTTATTGTGATCGGCCGCAGTTGCTGTGAATTGAACTAGCCCCAAGTATGCAATAAATAATTTTAGCAACAGATAAGAAGGACATTCAAGCTTGGCTATTATATCATTTATGTTTTGTTTAAGCAATATTTTGCAATTTGAATTTCAATACACCAATTGGAACACACAGGTAAAATGACGGAATCTTTCAGTTTAAATCCTGCTTTCCCATGAATTAATATAGTATTAGTATTTGTTTCGTGTGGCAATGATTTGAGCAGTATTGCATGTTTACTGTACACTCCTGTAGAATGTAAATAGTACTACGCCTTGTGCGCCAATATGAGCATATAAAGCAGGAACACTAAACAAAGTGTTTATTTTTCAGGTCTATTTTGCAACAGTTGTTTTGGAGCATTTCTTTCCCACAGCTCCTGGAGGCAGGTAGGTCTGACCTCTGGCGCCATATCTTATTTTCTACACACAGTCTCATAAACAAAAAAAACTTGCAGTACATAGTTAAAGAGATACACTCAGTGTACATAAATCAATGTAGTGCTCATCATTAATATCAAATACTGTCGCTCATTATTACTGACCTAACTCCGGTGACATCACATGATCATCATGGTTTGATAAAGTGTAGGTCTATGGACAATGTTGGAACAATGAGAGGAATGGACGTCTCCAGGCGCGTGGACCGATGGGATAAAGTGCACAGGGGAGAAGAAACAGCAGATGTGATCACAGCTCTTTAAGAGTGTCACATTTTATGACTCTTATGGGAAACACTTACAGACACAGCGGCCATAATTTTACGAAATCACGCGGTTTATACCTCGGAATACCCATGTGATTGCGCGGGATTACTTCCAACCATACCGCCTTACGACGCGAGTGCATAAAATGGCATTTTAGTGTTCTGGCTTATAAACACCTGAAATTGACACAGTAGCACAGTACTGTACACATTACAATCCATTAATTTCATTGCATATAATTTCACACAATCCATAAAATTCAAACAAAGCAACTGCGATAAACGCACGTGCCTGGGGTGATTGGCCGCATTCATGGAGTACAGCAGCGCACACGAAAACGGCGCCGTGATGCCTTAAAATAACGTCCGCTGCATCTGTATCTTAAATGTAGTTTCATCTCCGTAATATAATAGCAGTAAGGCGGTTCTTCTATTATGGTCGGTGGATTTAGGCAAAAATTTCCTAATTAGAAATAGAGGAGCGATCCATGGCGTAAAATCATATTAAAAACATTAAAAAATAAAGTATATTTATGCACTCACAAACATCCTTGAAAATCGGGCATCCAAATATTAGGCTTTTCAGCACAAGGGCAAATGGAATTTCACATCCTCTTGGCGTCACGTTACTGCTGGGACTGTCCGGTCGCAATTATAGGAATCTCCTACAGCTACTGGGACTAGTGGTATCCATCTGTTGGATCGCGGTAGCAGGCGGTCATCTGTTTCTCTAAGCCCCTGGTATACCCTCCCTGTGTAGCTGGTTAGGTGGATTATATCCCTTTTACACTACAGCAATGTGTCTCTGGAGTTGTCCCTTCAGCTGGTTTAGATCCATTCAGCTGTGTAGCTGAAAAGCTGGCACTTTCGAAAATGATGCCAAACAAGGAAACTACAGTGGCTCACGAAGGTCAACTCAATGCGTTAAGCAATTACCACCCCTGAGGAAGCTAATTGCGAAACGCGTTGGGTTGACCTTCGTTGACCTTCAAGAGTTCTTGATCAACAAAATGTAATTGAAAAAGCTGACCTTAACTTAGTAAGACATTTTACAGCAAATAAAAATACCACTTGTGGGGTGCATTAGTATGTCTCAGACAGGTCTGCATTCTCTATCGTCTTTTAGCATCCAATGCAGGGTTGCAGACCTTTCTCCATTATCTCATAGCATACAATGCTTCAACTGCAGCTAGGGATTCTGGGTAGTGTGAGTGCTTATTTGTATGTCATTACCCAGAATTCCTGGTTGCAGTTGAAGCATTGTATGCTATGAGGTAATGGAGAAAGGTCTGCAACACTGCCTATAAGAGACATTTAATTTTTATTTGCTGTACGGTGGAGGTTTTTTGTCAAATTTTTTACTCACCATAAATTGTTTTGTGTCAGGCTATGACATTTTAGGAAATACTGTATATGGAATTAAATTGAATTGTAATTTAGTTAGATTAAGGGGCCTGTAACACGATGCCCCACTACAAAGAAGTGGAAACCAGAAACATTGACTATTGCATTGAGAATCCTTTTGGATTCATGAATTCAAGGCAGATGGTAATGGTTTTAATAATACTGATCAGCTGGTTCATTTTTATGATTTAAAAAAATGTTTTACTCTTTAATATATAATGATTTATGCTGCAACGGATAAATCATTTTTGACACTTTCAATGGGTGGAGATTATTGTCTAGGTCATCTATTTATGATGTACTTTCTAAGAGCTGATATCCATCAGTGCCTTCAAAAGGAGCTTATTGCGCGAATCACTTGTCGGCTGAATTCATGCTAGTTTGCATCCCTCGTGCTTTCTTTTTCTTTAATATTGTACTGCTGACTTAAAAGTAGGCAAGCAATGTAATAAAGCCAGCTGGATGATCGGTTTTACAGGGAGATGTGATAGTAGCCAAAGGGGAAGAGACAGTCATATCCCTTTATAGATCATTGGTAAGACCTCAACCAGAGGACTGGGTTCAGTTCCGGAGACCATGTCTCCACAAGTACATTAATACATGAGAGAGTGTGCAATGAGGGAAGACTAAAATGCAGGGTGGTCTACATCTCAGGTGTGCAATTTGTTGCACTGTGCCCCCTGCCTCCTCTCCCCCAGTGCTCACACCCCATCACCTTCTCTAGAGCGTCAAATGACACCGCGGGGTCATGTGATATCATTTGACTCCACGTTGCCATGGTGACGCGTCACAGAAGCCGCCTGAGTCAAGGTAAGAGAGAGTTACAGAAGCCTTGTGCGGTCCCCCGTCATTTAATTTAAATGCTTTGGGGAAGAGCACGGGGGTCTCTGTAACTGCAGCACCCCCCCCCCCCAGTTTGCGCACCTCTGGTCTACATCCTATGCACTTATCAGGAAAGTTCTCGATGTGTACAGCTTGGAGGAGAGATGGGAGAGAGGGGATATGATGGAAACTTTCAAATATATAAAGAATTCCACCAAGGTGCGGGAGGGAAGTATGTTTCAGAGAAAGGGGAGCACTAGTACGAGAGATTATGCTGTGATCTGAAGCTGAAGGGTGGTGGACAGGAGAGATGAAAGAAGATACCTCACAGAAAGGGCAGTGGATTTGTGAAATACTGTGGCTAATACAGTGAGTTAAAAAAATGCTTGGGATAGACATAAGGATTCCCTGAACACAAAAGAAAGCCAATGATCAAACCTTGGGCATACTATGTGGTGACATTTCTATGTTTCTATTGTTTTTGTTTCTATTTGGATATGGGCGTATGTATCATTTTATTTATATATACAGTGCCAACAATGTACGCAGCGCTTTACAAAATTACAAGGCAAGGTAAAACAACAAAGGAAGGAGCGGGAGTAGGTGTAAATAATCTCAGTACACTTCAGCTTCATATCATAAGTAGAACCACAAATTAATGGTGAATTACTTCAATTTCTTCAGAAGAAAATAAGGACCTCTAAATATGTTACATTTGTTGATGTATTTTGTTTAGCACTACTGAGTGGGACGTTTATTTTTCATAATTAAGCCTAGATTAAAAAATAAAAATGGAAGCCTACGTATACATTTATGAGCACACTGTGATAGTCTGTCCCTTTGTGTGCCCATTCATGTATTATGTTTTTTTTTTAAACATGTCCAGAGTGGTGTGTTCAGCGAGGTACTCTACTGTAGGAAGTTAAAGCTGCAGTTCAAGTTAAGGCCACACTACAAAAATTAACATGCTGCAATTGAAAGAAATTGATATGCATGCTTGAAGCCCCAGATCTGTTTGTGATTTAAAAAGCTATTTGCATTGATATCACCTAGCTCCAGCTAGTCACCCAAAGGGAACTATTCCTGTTGCATATAACTGTTGACCAGAGTGCAATAAAGTGTGCATTGTGTGTCTCACAAAGGATGTGCTCCTTTGTATGTCATTCCCCAGAATCCCTGGCTGCAGTGGAAACAGTGTTTGCTAAGCGATAATGGGGAAGAGCAGGGTTACAGACCTGTTTGAGACATGCAAATGTACCCACAAGTGGTATTTTTTTTATTTACCGTACCTTTTGTGTCTACAATCCTTAACAATTCAGCAACTTTTAACTGCTTCCAAAAAAAAAATATTGTGTTAATAACTTCTTCATTTCTACATTTTGAAAATACAATACTTTATTATGTCTTCATATTCAGATTTTCAACATATGCTAATAGAGATATGGTTGTGTAGCGCACAGCATCCAAAAACGAAGGCAGGTCTGGCGAAAACTTTCTTTATTTGAAGCAAGGCATAAAAAGAGGGACGCAGCCCTTCAACGCGTTTCGTGCAAAGCACTTTGACAAAGTGCTTTGCACGAAACGCGTTGAAGGGCTGCGTCCCTCTTTTTATGCCTTGCTTCAAATAAAGAAAGTTTTCGCCAGACCTGCCTTCGTTTTTGGATGCTGTGCGCTACACAACCATATCTCTGCATTTGAACCACACGGCGGCACGCATTGGAAGGGAGACTCTGGAGGCTACAAGGAGTGAGTACCTAAAAAATAGGGGGCTATCCCAATGAGGTGAAGGAGGTTGCCCTAGGGCTGCTTCCCCAACCTTCAGGGCTTTCTGGTGCCCCCCACCCCATCTTTATGGACTGAGTACATAATCTATGATGCCTTAATACCCAGTGTTCTCCCCTTCCATAGAAGCACACATACAGCACTGTGAGCACCATTGTTCTATCTCTAAATATGCTAATAGATGTCTCTTTTTTTTTTTGTACAGCGGAATTTGATGATGATTTTTCTGCTACTCTGTCAAAGCAGAGCTGTATTACAGAACAAACGCAATACTTTTTTGAAAACGAAAACAGATCTTTTAGTGGCTACCTAGACTGTGAAAACTGCACAAGGTACAGTAACTGTTATCTTTAGGCAACAATAACGCTATTAATTTGTTAATGATTACGTTTTTTTTCCAACTTACACGATTGTTGATTTTTTCTTATAGAATTTACCACGTTGAAAACCTTTTTGTTGATTTTTTCTTATAGAATTTACCACGTTGAAAAGCTTTTGAACACCAATTTGGTATTTATAGTCATCGACAGCATCCGCACATGTGAAGCTTGTGACAGTCAACCTTTAATACAAGCAGAACAGCGTTGTATCCTTTGTACAGCATGTGACAGCCATATTTCTGATTGAGAGGTAGAAATGAGTTATCTATCAGAAAATGTTATTTCCACTTCAAACTTATCCAGTAGTTGAAGCCTTCTGCATGTGTTGTGCTATCAAAAGTTATTGCATATTTAAACATTTTAGTACCTACGATACATTATTCAGTTTACAATTATACAGAAGAAGGAATTCAGCAAATGATCCATAACTATAATTAACATTATCCCATTGTAAACAAGGTACAGTAGAGTCTCGGTTATCTGACTTTCCGTTAACCGACACTCCATTTTATCTGACATCTGCCCCCTCCCCCTTCCCACTTACCAGGCTTACCGACGGCGGAAGAAGAAGAGGACCGAGGACCACCATGTCAGCGGAGCAGGGCAGCAGAGGCATTACACGGTGGGCGGCAGCAGAACCAGCAGAAGAAGAGCATTGGCACCATGAGAGCAGCACAGGAGAACACCCGGGGAGGAGCTGCGCTTTAGAAGCAGCAGATACCGGAAGTCAGTAAAGACTTCCGGGTCGGACCGCTGGGGCGTGCTCCTCCCCGGCTGCTCACATGGTGCCAAGGCTCTTCTCCTGCTGCTGCTTCTGTCACCCACCATGTATTGCCTCTGCTGCTCTGCTCCACTGACATGATGGTCCTTGGCCCTCCTCTTCTGCCACCGGTAAGCCTGGTAAGTGAAAAGAAGGGGAGGGCCCGCAGATGTCGGATAATACTTTCCGTATTATCCGTAATTTTCAGTTATCCGACACGGTATCGTTCCTGTTTAGGTCGGATAACATCTGGCCATACAGATGTTGAATTTGAATATAAGAAGAGATAGGTAGAGAGAATGAGAGACAGTGAAATAGATTGTTTGTATTTGCTTTGTTTTCCTAATTTTACAACCATACTTAAAGCCGGTAGAATTTTTTTTTTCTCTACAGGTTTACGTTTGAAAGTTTATCATTATAATTAATACGTGTTCTAAAATGCTATGGTTAGCCTGGCAAAGCTGTGTTTAGTATAGCTATATCTGTATGTATTTATATCGTATAATTCTTTTTTATTGATATACTGTAAGTAGAGATGGGCAAGTTTTGTTTTTGCGGATTTGGATCGGCCGGTTCCTTTGGTCCGTGTATTGTCGTGAATCGGTCTCAAAAAGGGCGATTTTGTTTTTTCTGGATTTGTTTTTATCACCCCAATCCAATCCGCTGATTTCGCCATCCGCTGGAGGATTTTTAGAATCCAATCCTCTGAATTACCAATCCATACACGGATTGCTGAATCCACACGCGGATTGCTGAATCCACACGCGGATTGCTGAATCCACGGATTCCATTATTAAAATCCTTCATTGGACTGGGGACTCCGCGGATTGGACAGTTAAAATCCACCAGCTGATTGTATCCAATGGCGCTGTTGGATTAATCTGCACAGATTAAAACTGGAACAATCCATCAACAGATTTTACACCGTGGAACGTATTTTGAATGGAAAACTCGGGAAATTCTGTCGAAACAGATTTTGACAGTTCCGCCCAACTCTACTGATAAGTACTGTATGCAGTTAATTTTCGCATGACAGACACTATCCATGCTACCTATACTTGCGTATGTATCTTTTTTTAAAGAAATGTGTAATGCATGATAATTAGGTACTGCTGTCATGTGGAGACTCCGTTTCAGACCCACTCTGCAGGGATGCTGCATGGGCAGTCCTCTGGCTGCCCGGGGGGGAATTTGTGCCCACCCCCGTGGCACGTGTTCACACGCTACTGCTTGTTAAGCGCATGCACTTAAAGTGTGCCCCGCGCGGGAGAGGCGAGGAGAGCGAGACCAAACCAGAGATTTCATCTGTATGCATTTCTATTTATATTTTAAAGCAGCAGTCCGCACGGCTAGACATCTTTTATTTTATTTTTGCATTCACATTCTTACAAATACAATGACTGTATTTGGGCAGGAAAAACTCAATGAGCAAGGTACAAATGTAACAGATGTTTATACGCCCTACTGTTAAATAACGTACCTGCGTTACTGCATTGCATTGCATTAATGTGGGCGGTAATATTGGGTATATATGTACTATTATATGAGTTAGACTCAAATAGACCTCTGGAGTGGTGGGGGTGGGGATTGCTGCTTTAAAGGTAAATAATCTAGAATCTAATTGATTTGTTTTTCTAAAAAAAAAAGATGGGTAGAGTGCAAAGCATGTATTCTACCCCAGGGCTCAACTAGTTCTCAGAAGGGGCCAGATCAAAAAGCATTTAGAAGTAGAAAGGCCACAAGCTTATTTTCATTTAGTGTTAGATATATTACTGTAAAATACTTGAAAATGATTGTTTCAAGATCTTGCTAGCGCTGATAGCATTTACATTACCTTCACTTACATGTGAGTTTTAGTTTGAAAACGTGCACTTAGCTGACTAAGCAGCTACTACAGTATGTAATTAGCAGAGCGTCCAAGGTCCACATTAAGGCCGTGAGTTATAACCGGTATATATTAAAAATGGGTGCCCAATTGATTTACAATTTGGGAGCTCAGATTAATTTATGTCATTTGGTATTTGTTTATTTTTATCCATCAGTTTTTCAGCCAGGATACATTTCTAAATAATCACCAACATGTATCAGTTTTCTGAGAGTTTGCCTGACGACCTGTTGTCACCTAACAAACATATCAATCAAAGTGCTTTTCCCTTAACAATAACTTCAAGCTAATGGGCCTGATCCATGCCTGCTAGCTCAGATGCCAAGACACAGGAAGGGGCCTGATGTCTGCTTTGATCAAGATACCCGGGTAAGTCCGAAGAGAGAGGGTTCTTTAGTGAATCTAGGCCAACATAACAGCATCTTTCGCTGCCGCAGGAATCTGACTAGAGATGAACCAAGTTTCACTTTCCAAAAGTTCCCTCAAATTATTTAAGTAATTAGTGAAACCACTCATTCTTTGAGTGTAGGCTTTTTGCCAATTCAAGGGTCTTAAAAATAAAATAAAAAGTGCATTCTTGAGTTTGAGGGTCTCTCTTGGTGAGAATTTTGAGTTTTTGAGTTTTTTTGGCAAATGTGTTTATCTTTGCAACATTTTTTGGGCCACTTGTGAATGTTTAAAATTCACCAAGGATGTGATTTTGTGCAAATGTTTTGCACATCTCTAAATCTGACCACATGCTCTGAACCACTTACAATAATCTATTTCTTTTAATTGTGTTCCATTATTAACATAAAATTAACAGCTGCCTTACTTATTACCTGCCTTTTCAAGCAAGTTTACTTCCACACAACAATTGAAGGGACGATGTACTGTGGTTTATAGTCTGGAGTAATCTAGTCATTTGGATGGTCATAAAACAAATAACAAACGGTATATTATTTTCGTAATGGTATTTTTGTTTGAAGAACCACCGTTTCATTGTGCCTAACATTTCCAAAGTAACAGTACTGTTGCTAAACTAATCCAAATTCCGTTGCTACTTTGCAAGTTCAACAACACTAAAACATGCATCCTTGCATCCAACCGAAGGAATGTGTCATCTGTGTCTGTAATACTCTTTGCTTTACTATACTATTTACCTCGTATATGTGTGTTTTTTTTCTATAACATAATTAGTATTATTTTCAGATTTTTGTTTAGTCTGTGTTTTATAAGAGTATGTTTTAACCCCTTAAGTATTGAAGGGAAATGCAGCAGAATGCATTTGCAGTGATACATTTCTTTGCAATTCTTAACAAATCACTACAGCAATCCCAATATTTGCAGTAAATTGGAGACGTAGGGGGTCTATAGGTGTTGCTAATGCTAAATGTTGCTAAAAATTATATACAATGCAACCACCCATCATATGATGTACTGTATCAGGCATACTTTATGATTCTAAATAAATGCCCTACTAGCAGTGCTGTCTTAACGCATGGGCACGCTGGGCAGTTGCCCGGGGGCCCCACGAGCATAGGGGCCCCACGCTAATCTATGCACAGACCAGAATTTAACACTAATTTTCCGATCACCTGCCTCAACATTCAAATCTTCCGCTAACTCGATAGAAGGAGAAAAATTACGACTTGTAGCGGAGAGTTGGCAGGGCCCAGTGCACTGCTTTGCCCGGGGGCCTATAATGCTGTTAAGACGGCCCTGCCTGCTAGTATTTCTCTTTCTTTATATTGTTGTGTGAAAGTACATTTTTATTTCCTCATGGGCTTGTTGTGCTCACCAGTGGTGAAAGTTTTTTGTGTTTTTGTAATAGTGAAGTATTTTGGTTAAATTTTCTTTTCCGATAGTGTAATGCTTTGCTCCGCGTGGATGCTCTCACATGAACTCTTCTAACTGCTCGCCAATTGCATGAAATCTCATCTTGTGTGTCTTTCTTTGTGTTTCCTTTCTTTTTCTTCTACTTGCTACTTTGCCTGTAATTATTAGGATGAGCCTTTATGCACAACGAGCCGTGCGTCGGCCATGATGTCCGCTCCTATCTTCATTTTACTGCAAGTATTCATGTGGTGTTGAGGGTCAGTTCTTTTCTCTAATTAATTAATTTTTTATTTTTTTTTGCACACAAAATGAAGAAGCAGCACTAGATATTTACCTCCGTGTATCAATCTACCAGTTTTGTGGCTCCGCTTTTGCTCTGTTGAGCTTTCTATTTCTTCCATATTAATTTTATGTTTACATTTTCTTAGTGACTAATTTCTAAGCATTACTAACAATGGTCTGTGCTGTATTCATATGTCCAATGGGGCTACCATGCATTTTCACCAATACATAAAACAAAATGATCTAAATTGATGTGGAAAGTATAAATCGTGTTTTTTTTTAAAGAGTTGCTTATGCTAACTTAACATTGAAAATGGAAAGGTTTTATGTGAAGTGAACTTTAGATGTGTTCTAAAAAAAAAGTTCTGACTTATTTACAACTAAATTATCTAGTACTGCTGCTTGAACTTTTTTTTATTTTTGTTTTATTTATTAAGTTATGAAACAGATCAGCAATCTTTTGTATAATGTGTGGTCCAGAGCAATATAAATGTGATGTTTGAAGTAACAATTCAGGGCTTTAGATAAAACATATCATTTTAAATGTGTCTGTCTTCAGAGATAGTCATATACCCTTTGAACAACCTATTTTAAATTAGGAATACCCCATCTTAGTGAGCGCAAAAATCTAAAATGCACACTATTATATATTTAGTAGCACCCACTGGAGCGCTACTGGGAATGTGACCTCAAAAAGCAAAGAAGCCTCAATATACATCCAATATGACACATATATATTTTTTATAAGTACCAAAACTTGTTTTCTTGATAATGTTTTGGCCGACAGATTAAACTAAACAGCCCTTGTGTATTAGAAGAAAATATATAAGTAATGGTGGTCATATTGGATGTGTATTGTGGACTCTTTGTATTCTAGAATCTATTTTATATTATGGACACAATAGCTGCCTGTCACCTACCAATGGCAGGTCAATTATACAGTAGTCCTTTACAGGCTAAGATGACTTGCTGCCTCTCCATCGACCAGAATACTTTAATAAGTGAAAACTGAAAACAACAAATGTAGGATAAATATTGAAACTTTTAATTTTAGGAGATCAAAAATAGCTGTAATCTAGCCTGACATAGCTGACAAAAAGAAAAAAAGTGAATGTGCTGCACCATTTTATGAAAATTGAGAATTGAATCTAATTCCATGGATTACCTGACTTGATGAAAGGGTTGTGAGTCCCCAAAATCTTGTTACTTTTACTGCATCTCAACATATGTACAGTAGCAAACTTTAACATCCCCTCTGGTGGCATATGGTATGATTTCATTTTATGGAAACGATGTGATATTCTTCGTTAGAATTAGATATATTTTACCACTTCATGTCTGTCTGTGAAGTACACATGTTTTTTTCATCATTTATTATGCTCATACTTCTTGGCACTTTGTGTATGTTTTTGAACAGTAGGATTATAGAATTGGATTCGATTGTCAAATTCTCTTTTGCTGTGCCTATTTGGAAATGAAGGTGGAGTGTTGCTAGTATGTGCTAACACATTGATACCTTTGAAAAAAGAACACTTTTTATAAAATACTGTATATACTGGTTTTCTGCTTTAATAATACTTTTTGTAACAGACACAACTGACAAATAATTTCTTGCACTTGGACATTATGGGCTCTATGTATTAATGGCAAAATCTTGGTGCAAAGCCATTATTTTGTCAACTCAAGCTGTTACACATGAGAGCCAGACTTACTGTCCCCAGAACCATGGACCAAAACACTGCTAAATACTGTACTTAACAATTAATACTTAAAGAAATGGTACAAAATCTAACAATGACACAGAGTAATTATACATACTGAAAAAGTAAATTTTAATTAAAATACACAAACAATATTATGCTATTTGTCTCTTTCTTGCACTTGTCTCCTGTTGCAAATACAATTCTAGAAGGTGGGAGTGGAGAAATGTCACAGCGATGAGCCGCTCTCATTAGTTCTTTGTGTTATATCGCCACTTGGTTTGTCACTTTGAGTTGTTACTTTGAGGCCCTATTCAATCACATTGTTCACAGTATACCCACACGTTATTTGTTTCTTGTCTTCTGTCCTTAATATATCACCGTCACTATAAGTAGGATTTACTAGTTTTATCAACACTGATTAGCACACTTAGTGCACTGTGTAATATATATGTGTGTGTATGGTGTATAGCTGCGGTTGCACCTATGCGTGGGACAGATGCTTGCTTCTTATCATTGACTATTTATACAGCACCAACATATGTTTCCCTGTAGTACTACAGTCATGGAAGTAAAGGAGACCTCACTCGTCTCCACAGAAACGCCGCGGGTGCACGCACAACGCCGGCCAGGGTGCAATCAATAGCACACAAGAGTTCTTCAGGTGAAGGACAGAAGCGGCACTCCGGAGGACTTGATCAAATATAAAAATTTATTTAATAGAGGTGGATGGAAATGTCGATCCTCTATTAAATGATCAAGTCCTCTGCAGTGCTGCTTCTGTCCTTCACCTGAGGGATACCTGTTTGATATCAATGTAGTACTACGCAGTAATGCAACTGTACTACTATTAAAGTAATGTACTACTATTAAAGTATACAGATTTGATAAGTTAGGAATAACTTTCTTATTGTGCCTTACAAGTCTCATTTAGAGAGATATAATTTCTTTATGTTCAGACACATAAGGCAGCACTGTTATTTGAAACACATGAATGAACGGTGTGTGTTTTTTAAGTCTCTTAACACCATATCATTTGACAAAGTCCAGGATGGGGCTCCTGGTGGCTCCTTCAGGTGGTATCACAATAATAGTAGCTGCTTATTCTCTAATACAGTGTTAAAATAATATGTGCTGTGATGATTATGGTGATAGAAGAGCCACTTTGGTCTCATTTGGTTACAGTGTAGTACACTGCAAGAGATATGGGCCAATATTATCTAAGAAGGGACATGCCAGAGACACCTTCAGGTGCTTGTGGCTAGTGAATGGGCCGTAAGGAATCCTCCTGCACTACATGGTGTCTTAATGCAGGGGTACGCAAACGGGGGGGCACGCCCCACAGGGGGTGCGCAGGAATTTCATGGGGGGGAGGGGCACGGGCGGTTGCAGAGGCCCCACGCTCTTCCCCAAGGCATTTAAATTAAATGCCGGGGGATTGCGTGAGGCCTCTGCAACTGAACTTACCGTGGTTCCGCTGGCTTCTGATGACGCGTTAACATGGCAACACGGTGTCAAATGACGCAGTGGGTCATGTGATGTCACACGACCCCACGTTGACGCCCGTTGCCATGGCAACCTGTCACGTCACATGACCCTGCTGACGCAGACAGGCAAGTATGGGGGGTGGAGCATCCGTGCAGTGGATCCAGGGGGGGCACAGCATCAGAAGTTTGCGCACCCCTGTAATGTATACAGTATCACTGCTCTGGTTCTTAAATAGTATTGATATTCACCCTAAGTTTGAATTTACAGTTTTTGTTGGCAGCGCACTTTACATACAGTTAGTGGCAAACAGCCATTTTTGAGACTTCATTTTTCATATTTTAGGTCACATTAATTATATAAGTTATGGTGAATAAAAAAAGTGATAAAAACCCTCTACTGTACAGTGTACAGCAAATAAACATTCCACTTGTGGGTACATTTGCATGTGTCAGGTCTGCAACCTTGCTTTTCACCATTATCTCTTAGCATACGAAGCTTCCCCTGCAGCCAGGGATTCTGGGATCCATATTAAAATGGATATGAAGTAAAAGGTGACACTGTGTGCTCATTTGCATGTCATTTCCCAGAATCCCTAGCTGCAGGGGAAGCACTGTATGCTAAGAGATAATGGGGGAAATCATGGTTGCAGACCTGTCTGAGACATGTGAATATTTTTATTTGCAGGTCACATTAAAGAATATAGTTTGGCTATAGAGAAGCAAAATGTTCTTTTCATTGTTAAGATGTAGATATATTATATATGGAAACCATAATGGCTCGTTTATCTTTTTAGCAATATCCACTCGCTTTGTGCAAATCTTTGCTTACTCCAATATTTACGTAATATAAATAAGAGTGGGCAGATACAACAATGCCTCATTTCCAATTTAAAAATATGATTATCATGCATGTAATAATATGGCCAAAGTTGTCTTCCACTGTACAAATACAAGATAAATAACTTGTATTCAATTGTTGTAAGTTTGACCATTTCAGGGTACATCTCTGAATCCTTGTCTTTCACTATATGAATCATTTAACAATTCATGAAATAGCAAGAAAACATTTTTGTCATCTTCTAACTAAATATATTTAAGGCATGCTTCCGAGTATTTTTTTTTTTTAGGGTAATGAGTTGTTATTAGTTGGGGTTGAACATCCCTCACTCTTTGTGTTTTCTTTAAGCTGTCTAGTATTCCCTCTGTTTTAAGATTACTATTGTATATAATAGAATATAAATTTGGTTTTGTAATAAAAGTCAAAAAGATTAAGTGATCTCATGGGTGGTAAAAGAACAAAAGGCAGAGTATTGGAGAAATACTGTAGGACTTAATTTACTGGCTAGGGTCAAACCGTTTGTATATTATATCGTCCCATACCCACATGCATTTCTGACACAGATTGTATGACCCCAATAAATTATTGCGAGACTATCTGCCTTTCATGTTTGTAGAATGTGCAAAACCAATTACACTACAAATGGTAGATTAAAACCCTTTCACATTTTATCTTGATCAATTTTTGTGTACCTACAATAATTACACACAGCATATGATATTAAAATATTTGTGGCTTGTGCAAAATTAAGATTTTTATTTATCTGTGCGACCTAATCAGTTTTAAGTACACCACAAGGTGGAGACACTGAATTAATAATAATTTCATTGGGAATGGCCCTGTTTCACACTTGTACAGCGTCACCTACATTTATCATTAAATTGTAACTGGCAATGATAAATCACGCAAACTGTAGATGAAATATATCGTTTTTAAAGACCAAAGGAACAAAGACCAAAGTCTTGTTATGACTGTAAAGGGAGCATCATGCCTATAGTGGTCACTGGTAGCCATGGGGTTTACAGTACATCAGTAACCAGTTGATCCCACTGGCAAGAAATACTTCTGTCTTTTCAATGCTCTCTGAAATGTACCTCTCCTTTACTATGGTATTGTTGATCACTATTGGGGTTATCTATCTACTATTGCATGGTAATGCCCATTGAAATGCTTTGCCTTTTCTCCCGTCCGTTTGCGTCACAACATCCGGCGACTTTAAGATGGAAAACTTTATGGATTCTAACAATCTGCACCAGATGTGAGAAACTGCGTCTTACATTTAGCACAACTGTCCTGTAACAACGTATGTAAAACACAGATATAGGCAGCCTAAGATTTGTTTTTTTACCCAGGGGGTGTGTGGGATCCCAGTGGTCCCATTCAGAAGTAAGGGATTACCTGCAGCGAGACTGGGGGAAGCCGTCAGTAGCTTTAACAGAAGCCGTGGCATTTCGATTTTTAAGCCGCAGCAAAAGAGAATCTGGCTACATCTGTATGAAAACGCTCGTTGCTCCAAAATTGCTTTTGTATTGAAGTAGCCCGATTTACATTCCCCGATCAAGGAAATGCCACAGAAAAATGTCTGTGACACTCCACGGCAGGGGGAGAAAAACAGCGGGTAGCCGGTAAGCCAACATTGAACTTACGGCTGCCCAAAAGGTGTGATGCTGTATAATAATGTGTGATTGATGTTATTCTTACCACATAAATGTTTGCACCATTAATTGAATGCAACACTGTTGATAACAACTCTCCCTTTGTACTTTATGGCTTGTTGCTATAAACTCATGCCTGTGACTGGCATGGCACCTTGTCAATGTAATCTGATGTTAGAAAGCAATTATATATACAGTACTGTAAGATGGATAACAGGGCCAACAAGATAGAACACTGAAGAAAGCAAACTTTTTGGGGGGCAGAAACAATATAACAATGACAAAGCAATGGCTTACAAAATGCATGTTAATGATTTGATTAAATGAAACTAAATAAATATTGTTTTCTTTTTTTTTATCTGCAGGAAGATGACTCTGACTGTGGTGGGGTCTCTGGGTTGGCTCCTTCACTATGGTCCATGGTAGGCATCCAGTTCGTGCTCCTCTGGCTGTTATCTGGTAGCAAGCGTTGTCCATTATGACCCTGCAAAACCAAAACCTGCATTACTAATGTCAACACCCTGCCAAAAGATTAGCCCCGGTTTACCTTAAATAGGGGTCACTTTATTCAGACAATAGAAGAATGGATGTGCCCATACTGTAACTCAATGATGTGTGAAAGACTCATAAAGGCACCCACAGAGGCTGCGTGTTGGAGTGTCAAATCCTCAATGGCAACTTGTGTGAATACTGCATCATCTATGCCATCAGAACAGAAATCTACAGTAAATGTGCTTTATTGAACAATCTATGATGATCTCTGTTGCATCGTCAATGACTTTATGTAAAAGGGCTCCCTTCAAAATGGCTTCTGTACAACTTGTATAACATTTGCATAATGTTTATTGACGTTCGGTTTGTTGCACTCGTAGCCCTTTCTGCGTCCACTTGTGTAAAGCAAATTTATTTCAATATTGTGCAGTGTTTAAAACACGACTGTTGCTTTCAATCTATTATGTGGAAACATCAACTTGATCCTATTTTCGTCAAGTGAGAATAATGATTAGTGTTCTAAAATGTTCACAAAAACTGAAATGCCTTATATAATGAATGGCTTGTTTTGCCAAATGGGGTTTAAAAAAAAAAAATTGAAATACAAAGAGGGAGCTAAGTTCTGATGGATTCATGGGCAAATAGGGATGTTAAGGAAAGCATTTTAGATCTGGGGACACATTTTTGACAGGTGCTTGAGGGTTTGATCATTGGGATTCAAGACTTTCTGAATGCAGTGTCGTCCCCGTATTTACAACTACAGTATGCTTTTGTAAGTGTGGTACCGTACATTCATGCTAGCCAAATCCTTCTAGATGCTCAAAGAAGTCAAAGACAAAAAGAATAATCTTTTGCTTAGGGAAGTTTGATTACCAATGGTATTTAGCATGTAGATGCTGCTATTTTTTTTTTTGTTAGGATTTAGTTTGTTCTTTTTGATGGAAGGCTGTGGTCTTCTTTTGAGTGACTAACTTGTTGAGTGGCAAACCTAAACGTTGCAATGTGATACAATTCAGTCATCTCAGATGATATTTGTTAAACAGAGCTCTGAATATACTGTGCAATGAAAATCATACAAATGAATGTACTCTGAGGGTACTACTCAAAAAAGTGATATCAAAGACATTTATTTATTTATTCTAGTGTGAGGAATTGGGCCTTAGTAATCCTGTAGGATAGTTTCTATTAACACCTGGTCATTAAATCTATAACAGTAAGGGTCTACAATTGTATTTTTCCATGGCTAACAGAGTAATTATTTAAAAAAAAAAACTAATGTATGACAATGAAAAAAAATTACTTTTAGCGGTTTTATTTTTTAGCAACGCTCTTAAAGTTATTAATATCAGTTTTCCATTTTTTCCTAATAATTTGACAATGACTAAGCAGTTGTATTAACAAAATCTCAAATAACTGAGATTCTTCTTGAGTGATGTGGTGTCCGCAGGGGTACTAACTAATTTTACATTTGAATGTAAAACATTTTTAAACATTGTTGGTGTTGACAATAGTTAAATAAAATATACTGGCATAGCAATGAGGGATTATCATATATGGAGTTTTTATTAAACAATGGGCCATTTAAGCAATACATCAACAAATGGCTCTGAATGCTTAGCACAACTGTGAGATACAAAGGTTTGAACAGCAGGATACCATTGCTTAATTTCAGAGAGCTGGGAAATGTGCTGTAGTTATGCTTCTACTGTCAATTGTATGCCATTGGAACCCTTAATGCATTAATTTGGCAATGCATACTAATATGATACATAGCAGATTATATATATATTATATATTTTATATATATATATATATATATATATATATATATATATGCAAATATAGCTGTATGCTCATCTGCATGTCTTAGGCAGGTCTGCAACCCCGCCTTTCCCCATTATCACCCAGCATACAGCACTTCCACTGCAGCAAGGGATTCTGGGAAATGACATGCAAATGAGCACACAGTGTCACTTTTTGCCTCAATAACCATTTTTAACATGGTTCCCTATAGGCTTAAGCTTGCTGCATGGTCACAGCTTTGAGCACATATATTTACATACATACATATACATATACACACACACACACACACACACACACACACACACACACAATGTACTGCAACAGCAATGGCCTGGGGAGGACACTCACCTCTTACTTCTAACAGATTTCACAAATATGCCTGTGTGTCGGAACTGTTATTTGTAAAAAAAAGGAAAATAGATGTTCCTATTTCTAATGAGCAAATTGCTTACAGATGAGAGCTTTAGTGGGTTCCAAAACTGTATTGTTCAGTACAGGTGTTTGCAATACCACAACTTAGCCCTTCAAACCTTTTAGCAATGTGAAGGCACTCCACATCTTAAACAAATGTGTTTGGGTTTTCATTCATAGTAATGGTTTGCAAGAACGGACATGATTTATATGATCTAGGTACCATGAGCTTAGTCCAGTGGTTTGGATTTCCATTTGAGCCATTCGTTGCCATAGTATTGTGGGCCATACTCCATACGATATCTAAATAATAATAATAAGGTCTATTTATCAAAAGTCTCCCAACTGCAAAATTTGAGCAAGAAAACGGCACCATATATATCAAAGTAAAAACTCCCATTGTGTCCTACAGGATCTTTTTCTTTGACAAATACAGTACGTGGCAGTTTTTTTCTCTTACTATTGCCCCCATTTTTCAGCCAGAAGCCATATTGATACATAACACCCCTCAAATTCTGGAACACACCCCTAGCTGGAAGGAGTCCTATGGAGTAGCGCAAATTAGTAATAATTTTATTTGATTTCATATAGCGTTTTTCTCTCAATAGAACGCAAAGTGTTTCACAATTACAGTATGGTGCTCAGTATGCAGCATTGTGCATAGGATTTTTACAGCCACAGTCCCTGCCCCGTAGAGCTTACAATTATTTTTTGTTGGTGCTTGAGGCACAGGGATATAACACTTGCCCTAGGTCCCAAGGAGCTGACCCCAGGATTTGAACCAGACACCCCTGCTTCAAACTCAGTATTGTTGTTATCAGGGTCAGTGCCTCTACTCACTGAGCCACTCGTAGTAAATATGATCCTGTATATTCCCTTCAATATAATATAAGCTCTGTCAAAAAGTTATTGGGGTATATGTATCAAGGCAAAAGTGGAGCAATGCCGGGTTAAAATAACTGCATAGTATGTACTGTATCAAAGAAAAAAGTCCAGGTGAAAAAGGGTGTTTCTTTGATAGATCTCGTGCAGTTATCCTGCCCCAGCATTGCTCCACTTTTGCCTTGAGGAAGTGATGGAGTACCACTTAGGGTTTGACTTGCAACACACATTCTGGGCTAATGCAATAGAGTGCTATAATGCAGAATATGCGCTATCTCACTTTATTGTGTAATTCCCTCAGTGTTGCAATGAATGGTATAGAACAGTATATCCATTGAATGTTTCTTCTTCTATAGTTGTTAACCTTCAATCCTTCTCCGTCTATCTTTTGTGTAACCATCAATGGTACTTTATGTTCATATGTGAATCTGTATTATTAATAACCAAAAGTCTATACTAACAGTGTAGTTACATAGTTTAATTGTTTTGTAGCACGTGCATTCCATCTGCTATAAAGATAAACTCTGAATATAGATTCTAAAGATAATGAGCCAATCATTTCATATTACGATGTAAAGGAAGACTTCCTGGATTATTGTCAAAAGTTGCATGATACAAGTGACTTGATTCAATTCTGTGTTGTGAAAAATGACAGGAAAACTATTTTGCAACTTTGTTAGGTATCTGTAAGGCAGACTTGTGTAATGCTGTCATGTTTTTTTTTTTTGGGGGGGGGGGGGGAAACACAGGTTCTCTCTTTTACAAACATCATCCCGAGTTTCACTATACAGATTTGTTTTTAATTATTGAATAGTGTCAATATAGTTATGGTACACATTGTTTAAAAATAGAAAAATCATACATTCTGGTGCAGTAAGTGCTAGCCAAAGAATGAAATGTTAACATTTGTATTTTAATTTACATATTAAAAGCCAGCATCACTGCCAAAATACTGAATGTGGTCTATATTTGTATCTGCATTTTAACAAAATATATTTGGCAAGCTTGACTGAATAGTCTTGTACCTTGAAACGTTTGAATTTGTTTATGATTGAAGCTTTATTGTAAGAGTGATTTTGACATTTGTACATTTTGCTATAATCCGCCTTTTATTAACTTTAGTATTGGCCTTACTGGGTTTATCTATAGGTAAAAATCCCCTTTAAGTGAACTTTGCAACCCAAGTGTAACTTGCTGTTGGATAATTTTAAATAGTTCAAAACTGCACCAATATTATCCTTCTTCCCACTCCGCTGAAACTCGGAAAGCTTAACTTGTATGGATTTATTTACATTGGTCCTATAATATCAGAAATCAACCCGAGACTAATACAGATTTGGAGACATCAAGTTCTGCCAGACGCAGCATCTCCTTTATCTCTGCAAAGTGGACCTTCTACAATGATAAGGTGTGGTTAATATCACAGTCAAGCTTCTCAAGAAGCTTGTTCATTTATCTGCAGAGCAAGATTAAAACCAAATCACAACATGATTGCGTTTGTGGTTTCAACGTTGAGCTTGGCTGATCGACAACTAAAGACATCCTGCTTTCATATTGCAGTCAGTGTATGTAAAGAAAAAAAGTATACATTTCAGCTACTGTATGCTATTGTTGATTTTTATTAAACCGCTGATACTGAATGGTGGATAGTCTTGCAATTTCTAGGCTCTCCCTTCAATGAAAGAGTCAAACAAGTAGTTTTTAATGTAATTTAATGGATATCATTAACAGAATTTGCAGTCTCAAGCGATTACATGTACTGTATTCTGTTGAATGTTCAAGTTCTGCTTTCTAAGGTGTTTGATTCAATGGTTATGTGTGGATTTATATAACAAACATATTATTGTGCTCAATCTGAGCACTGCTTTTCCCCCTTTTTGTTTTGCATTTTTGACACTTTTGTGGAACTTGACAAGCCTAGAAAACATTTTGTAAAAATTTGTACAATACTGTTATAAAAATTTATAATTCTAGAAAATGTTGTGTTTAATTACTGTGCAAAAATCAGCATATTCAGAAATAAAGGTTTATCATTTAAAATCACTCGGAAATCTGGGATTCCTGGTATTTATAATGTGAGTGTTTGGGAGGAAAAGGTAGAATGTGCAATTGAAAACATGTTTTAAGGAAAAAAAATTGCAGTTCCAGTTCTTGGTAACAGCAATTTTATGAAGGAGAAGGACCCTGTCTTACAATATTACATTTAGATATCACTTTTCACCACTTCTCTCATTGCTCATTTTATTAAAGGATACAAGCTTAACCAAAAGAATCAGAGTACATATTTTCTCAGCTATTTATCTTTTGTATGTAACACTAGATTGCAATAGGGCCTCATAAATCAGAAAATTAAATCTCTTGTGGGATCTTAAAATGCAAAGGAACTACTCCTATCCATCTACTGCACGATGTGAAGACAAAAATGATGACAATTGAGATATTTCTTGCTGTGTTCCCAAGGTCTCTTTCTACCACAATTTCTTCATATATTTTGTTGGCAATGCACGTGCCACTGGTTAAATAAAGATCTCATGCTGGTGTGTTGTAATTCATTGTTTTAAACAAATTAAATCAATTAATCAACCATGCGTTTTAGGACTGTGTGATATCATTCTGTCGTGTATAATTGTAATACACATCCGTGATTGTACAGTAAGTATACCTTTGTTGAAACAAAGTAAATATAAAAAAGATCCAATAAAGATTGATTAAAGCATGAATGGAATTAGTTTATAGCATAAGCCCTAAAGTCGTTTATAAATATACCTATAAATGCATCAATCTTTGGGTTATTCTCTGGGCTCCATTTTTTTTTAAATTAGTGTAGTTTAGTGTAATTGTTTTTGTTTCATTTTTATATCTGCATCATATGCAAGTTCTTAAACATGCATGTTCGAAAAGTCCAACTGTTTAGTGCAATGTGTCTCAACTAAGGCTTCTTGAACTCTGTCTGGTGTGTCATGATCCCTGACTCGGGTGTGAAACATAATTGTAATTGTAGTAAAAGTGAAGCAGGATTCAAAAAAAGTAGAAATTCCTCCTGGGAAAAAGAAAGATTTTTAAGACCACTGCATTTGTTACTAAGTTCTAAATAACCAATTCAAATGGCTGCATATGTTTCATGAACCATTTGTTGCTAATTTAAGAAAATCATTGCTAAAAGTATTGTAAAAATGTTCTCTTTCCCAAACTGTATTAGCATCCACAGTGTTAACTATGGATGAATGTGTTAATTGTTACACAGACCTGGTCCTGCATCACTGGGAAGCATATATATTTACAAAAAGGTATGGGGAATTATTCAACACAGGGTGATAGTCCCGATTTGGCACTACAACACTGAAAGTCCAATTCAACTCAAATGGGACACTCCATGCAGTATTGCCGAATCAGCACTGTTGCAAAGTTTTAACTAAGCCCCAATGTTTAAAAACCATTGCAATTATTTTGTTCTTCAATATGTTCAGATTAAAGTTATGACGTCCCTGTGTAAAGGTGCTTCAGAAAAACACACTGCTGGGTTTTCTATATCCTGAAGTGTTGACGTGGATTCAGCCATTTCTACGGGTGGTCTCATGAGAATTCACATTGTGTAATGACAGACATCGCCAAAAGAAGGAATAATTCCACGTTATGAAAGGAAGAGATTCAATTTCAACGATGTTTTGTTTTCCTTAGTTCATATGTAAAAAAAAAAGTGTATAAAGATTAATAATAAAAAATGACCTAAATGCTGAATAAAATAAATCGTTATGCTGGGCAGATCATGCAACACTACACTAATCCATACTATTTCATTTTATTCAAATGATCATGCTAACTTAGAATAATATAACTTTTTAAAAGTTCACATGCAATTTGCCAAAGGAAAATCTTCACAGCCTGAAATATGGATTTGGGAGAGAGAGAAATAAGTTAATTTGAATATGCAACGTATCTCAGGTGTTTCCACAGGTATTTCTAAGGTATTACAAGTAAACAGGTCAATTTCGCCAAACATTTGTGGGCTAAAAAGTTATTTGTCTGAACCCTTTGGATAAACATAGGCGAAACGAATATCGGCAGCTACTCACAACTCTACTTCCTACTCCACAATGCGATGTGATTTTTCTTTCAGTGCCTATGCTTTGGCTTACAGGAACTGGGGAAAAAATACTTTATAAGTTGATGCCACAAATTCTACAGGAGCAATGTTGCAAAACTTGTAGTTCTTTGTGCACAAAATTGTGTATCTGTAAAAATAAAGACTGGAGCCCAATAAAAACAATTACAATAAAGGAGAGTACACGATAATATCCAATGGGTATTACTTTTCCATACTGAAGCAACTGTCCCACTTCATTTGAAACAACATTTCTGGCAATAAATTTGCCAGATGTTACACATTCTGTCAGTATCATTTTCACAGAGAAGCTAGAGCCAGTTATTATTTATCGATATTGTCAAGGTTCAACTGTAGCTATTGTGAGAACACAGACACCAAGGATTAAAGAGACTGTTTTTATGTTTCTATAATTCATGCTGTCAAGTCCATTACATTTTTTGTCTTTGACAACTAACTAAATGACCTGCAGTGCAGCTGTAAAATTCTGTTTCGTTTGTCTGCCTTCATCAAGATGATCAAATCAGGTTTTTGGGAGATTCTTGTTCGTAAATAAGTAATTGACTTGAATTTTAAAGCAAGATTTTAAGTCAGTTTCCACAATACACAAAAAGAATTCTAAAAATATATACAATTTAATTGGATAATTTACATTTGCTCATTACTATTTCTAATTGCAAATTTCAAACTGTTTTGCTTGTTTAGTGAACATGTAAAGACACCTTTTGACACTTGAAGACATCTTAAGGCCGAGCTCGTGGTTGTTGCGCGCGCGCGCACTCATGCAGCCCAAGCGATGTGTGCGGTGGGCTGCAGGAGACTGGGGAGATGATCGGGGGCGTGGCGAACACATCACAGACGTGTTATGGAGATTGTTCGCCCTCATTATCTGAACCAGCTTATGCCCGACTGCAGCCCGAAATCCCAATTTGAGTTGTCGGCAAAATGTTGCAGAGTCGACGCGGGAACTTGAGGAACTATCATAGGCAATTAGGCAAGAGTCCTGGAAGTGCGCGCGGACACAAGCGTGTGCACGTAGCAACGCCACCACTATGAGCTCGGCCTAAGGCCCATTCAAGTAAATGGGTGATAAGGTGTCTTCGGGACTGAAAGGTGTCTTTGAGCATAGTACCACTTAGTAAATATAGCCCATAATCTTTAAATATGTAATTTATGGAAACTTTGTTGTTAGCACACAAGTTGAGAATCTAGCAATCTGTGTCCAATTTCTCAACACGTTTTTACATTAATGGAATGCAAGTGTAACAGGGACTTATCCATGTTTAAATAAAACTGCCTCTACTGGTGTGAGAAATCCAGCAGAGTTGGTTAATTGCAGCTAGTCAATTAACCAGCTCCAGCTAGCTAATGAGGGGATGGTAAAAACAAAACCTGCTGGGGACAGACCGGGAGACTCCTTAGCACAGACACACTGTGCTGACAGAGGAGATGAAGTCTTGAGCACAAAGCTGTGCTGATAACAAAACACTAGGCCTCTTTTCCCGGACACACAGGACCCAGGAACCTGCCAGAGGCTGGCCCTCAACAGACACCCACCTAGAATCAGAGACTACCTCAAAGAGCCCCTGCATACAGGTACCTCTTGAGACTTTGGGGTGATAGGTAGGTAAGGGGCTTCTCTCCCCCCTCCAGCCGTGCAGATAGGGACTGGGGAAGTAAGTTAGCTCTTACAAGGGAAAGGTGTGTGTTTCTTTTGTATATATGTTTTGCCTTATACTGCTGTTTTAAAGTGACAAGCTAAATAAAGCCATGCTTAATTTCCCCCAAATCAGTCTCCCTGAGTATACCTCTGCACAGGTCTCTTACAGCAAGCAAGAAATCATGTACTCCTCTTTGCATTAACCTGAAAGGCCCCCTATTCATTTGAGTGGGGCTATATTTTTCTCAGTCCTGGTGAAGACGGCTTAGAGCATACTGAACAAACGCCGATGTTGAAGACTATATACTCCAGGAGTGGCCAACTTCAGTGCTCAAGTGCCACCGACAGGTCAGGTTATAAGGATATCTCTGCTACAGCACAGGTGACTCAGTCAATGACAGAGCAATTGATTGAGCCACCTGTGCTGAAGCAGGGATATCCTTAAAACCTGTCTGCAGTTGGCCACTTCTGATGTACTCTAAGGGGGAGGGGGGGTTCACAAAGCTTCGATGAGGGATATCAGAGCCTGATTAGAATTAACTGTCAATGACTTAAATGGCCGTCCGTACGATCGAGCTTCAATTTCCCTTATTGAAGATTTGTGACTCCTTTATGTGCATTTTTGAGCCTTCCCAATATTGTGCCCACCTCATGTAGGTATATATTTTTAAAATAATTTTTGGCTTAATAAAGCCTGCAGATGTTAGCTTTTGAGGGCTGTAGCGCTTTGTTCTCTTTTCTAAAAATAATTGTAAATGTGTGATAATTTTTACAAAATAAAATAGAATGTTATCTGGATTTTCTACAAGAATATTAATTTTCTGCAAAATATTTAAAGTGTGCATTATCCTACTACGCTGAAAATAGAGAGGAGTTAAACGCAGAGCGGAGAAAAGTGGAGAATTTAAGATTTTGAAACATTGCAAAAAGGGCAGAGCTTAAAAAAAATATCAAATGACTATCTTTCTTGGGAATTTAATTCTGCCCACTACATTTGCAATTATTTTGTCAACATTCACTAAATGTTGTGTCAACATTTTGCATTTTTTTTTGCAATTCTTTTGGCGAAATTCTATTGTAAAACAAAAGTAAATTTAAGTTGAAAAATAAAAAAATATGTGAAATTAACTTTGATGGCTGTGCAAATCTTAGAAATAAATGTACCTTCATTATTGAGCAGGTGTCTCAAAACATTTGCACGAATGTTCCTGAAACTAGCCAGGACAATATTGCACAACTGTAAATAGAATGTTTGGTGTCTGTGTTCAGTAGGTCTGTGCACAGCAGCAGTTACAAACAATTGAATAAAACTTTCTCCTTATAGACCCAGATCAACCAAATGGTGTTAAGTATTAATATTAATTGGGAGTAAAGGCATGCTATGGGCTTTATTCTAGTTGCTTCGAAATGTGACTTCCTGCGTTGAAGTGCACTTTACTAGCGAATTTGCTTGTTTTGCTATTCTGCAAGCCGTTATCACATGTTTAAATCACCGGTAAATGGCATTTTAGATGCGTTATCACTCACAATCCAATTGGTTGGGCAAAAAAAAGGGTGAAACTCGCATTTTTTGCCAAAAACTGCTATTCTTGTAGCTCCGTAATGCAAATTGCGACTGAGATAGGATTTGCGATTTTTCAGCAGAGCCTGAAATAGGGTGAGGTGAGGAGTTCCTATCCTGATATATATTTCCAGTTGTATATATGTCCCTCAAACCTCCCTCCAAATAAATTAGTAAGAGATGCCTGTGCTGAAAAATTTACATACCTGAGGTACCCTGGGAAATATGTAAATGAATATACAAAGAATATTTAAATGAGTCACACATCTTAATATATATTCTTAAGACCAATCAGTTCAAATACCCTTGAGATGAAGGGGGTACCAGTATCAGACCCAACAGGATTAGAACCCACAATCCTGCCATTCAGGGCAGCAGATATAGAATTTAAGTAACCCAGATGCTGGGAAATGCAGTTACCACAGCTTACTTTTGAGCTCTACTACTCACACCGTAGCCCCAATCCCTAACTTCCTTTAATGCCATTTTAAATTAGTTTTAAAGCATCCGCTGATTTCTATAGCAGGTTTTAGTCCGCCTCCCAAGCAGTGCAAGATATTTGCAACACTATCCTGTTTGTGATCATTTGTTGCCAAATTTCTCAGCAGTTTGAGCTGTAAACTGTAACAATAGATAATGTTACCTTAGAAATATAAGGATAGATTGTAGCTGCTGAGTTACACTGAGTGAGGGATTGATTTAAAGCAGCTGTCCAAGGAGCCGTTTTTTTATTTTATGTTTTCCCCTTTAATATGTGCATCAATACAATCCACACAATGATAAGTAATTAGCTAAATTTCTGATCGATCGGCGAAGATTTGACTAAATGGCTGTCACTGCATCAGAAGAGGACCAAAGATGCGAAGTTCTGTGGGAAAGAGGTGACCAGGCAGTCACTTGATACAATTGGTGCACTGCTAATAGAGGACAGGGCTCAAAAGGGGTGGGTGTGCCAGAGCCTGTTTCAGAAGAGGAAGGGGATGTAACTTTGTAAATGGTTGCAATAGAAACAAATACTTGTTACATTATAATACATTAGAAATGTAATTCAGCGTTATTAAAAAAAAATGCTACAAGTATTTTCTGCAACCCATAAAAATTCCCTTATTAATTACGTACTGTTTTATGCTTGCTTTTTTTTTTATGGTTCAGAGCGTTTTTTGTTTGGTAGTTTAAGAAAAATCTTTAATTTATATTTTTATTATGCCGTGGATTTCTTTTCCCGCATTTAGAGAAAACCTGCAATAAATACAAAGAACCCACAGTCAAGGTTCTGCAAAACAAATACAGCTGAACCCTCTAATAACTCGGTGCTCGGTGTCCACCCGATATGACCGCTTTATAACCGGGATCGCGGAAAAAAAATGGCTGCCCATCAGGGTGCCCGGCGCCACCCCCCTTGCAGGACTTACACGGAGCAGGGTGCTGAGGATCCAACACCACGGGTAAGCCATCATGCGGGTGTGGTGTGTCTCCGTGTGTCTGTCTGTCTCCTAGTGTCTGTCTGTCTCCATGTATCTGTCTGTCTCCATGTGTAGGTAGCAATAAAGCATTGAATAATAGAGAAAAAAAATGGATGCCGTGATTAGGGAGCCCGGCGGAACCACCACACAGGAAAAGGGGGCCAAATGAAACCATCCAAATATTGGCAAGCTGCAGTGGATGAAGCGGAACGATTTTCCAATGCTGTGGTCTCTGCTTCATGTATGTAGTGTGTCTGTGTGTGTCCGTCTCCATTAGCAATAAAGCTTTGGGGAAAAAAATGTAGCTTAGCTTATAAAAAACGTAAGCCACACTCACAGAGCATTATAAGCGGATCCACATTGTAGCGTATAACGCTATAACGAGGTTGAGCTGTATCATTGAAATGAAAAACTATGAGGAAGTGGGAATAGGCATATTGCTGCTATTCCACCAGTGAGGTTTTTCCAGTCCTCGATATTAGATGGTTAATTAATAAATTATGCAGAACTTAATTAAGCCTATCATCTATGTTAATTAAGCCTATCATATGCCAGTCATCCTTTTTTAAATACAATGTGTAAGTTTTTTTTTTTTCATTTAAAGCATCACTTATTGGGATTTTCTCTGTAAGGGGTAAGAGACGGTTCACTATTCCAGGTATATTCAGTTATTTTAGCTTTTCTGTTAATCAATTTTTGTTACAGGTAGGGAGGAGCAAATCTGTCCCAGTTTGCTTTGTGAAAGTTCTCATCATTTTTATCAGAAAGTGAGTTGCATAAATGTTAGCGCACACACTACTGTACTTATTTAAAAAAAAAGTACATCTCAATAAAGTTATGCAAATATTCATGAAACTGACAACTTTCACAAGATTTGCCAAACTTTTTTCTCAAAATATATGTAAAGGTGGTTCACATTTGGTGGTCCTGTCCAGCGATTCAGAAGTATTGGACCACTATCCAAACTATTATTAAAGATGTAACAGATCTTTTGATTCCTATAGACCCATTGACTTATCTCCTGGCAAAACCAGTTGAAGATATAAGCCGGCCTACGCGGAGGCTAGTATCATTTATACTGATGTGCCGTGATGGCTTCCTGGAAGAAGATCGCCCCTCCCTCTAGGCAGACTGTAGAAAAAAGAATAACCGAGGTGATGCAGATGGAAAAATTGACAGCGTTCCTAAAACAATCTACAGACGAAGTTTCTAAAACATGGGATCCTTGGCTGGGGCACTAAATGCAATACAAAATGTAATATAAAAAACAGAAAATAGGGGCGCCCTAACCTCTATAATTAGTGATAAAATTATAAATCACCATATATATCAAAATAATCATGAATGAAAACGATTGATAGTGCTCAAATAAAACCGTGCATAAATAGTGGAAAATGCTGAAAAAGTCCTCAAATGTCCACAAGTTAGATGAATACTGGAACCAGCCGTTGCTAAGCACATAGAAAGAAATAAATGAAAAAACAACATAGTGAAGTATTGTTAATGTAAAGCACATATATTGATGCTATGGAACCTATAACCATATAACAAAAATAAATAAATATTAAAACTAAAAAAGGATATTCTACCCCTGAAGAAGCAGATCAATCTGCGAAATGTGTAGGGTGACATCATTCACCCATCGTCTCGGCATCTTGTGCGCTTGATCTACACGCCTCCTGATCGAGTTTCCCTGCAGCCACGATAGTATCAGCCCCTGCTGACGGTAAACTCTCGTGAGAGAGCGAAGAGGGAAGGCAGTTTGCAGCTTAGTGGAGCTCGAGATATGGACAGGAGAGGTCTGAAGAAAGACGAGCCAACTCCTCAACTGACGGAGGCCCCTTCCGGACACCCAGCAGGTCTGGGTAGGAGAAGGAGAGGGTATCCAGATCATACATGAGAAGTGAAGGAGCAGACATTCAGACCATCATTTAATGCGTATGACCTACTTGCAGTCTGTAAGTAGGATACAGATAGATGCTGGATGCATGTGATTGATGTCAATGTGTTCATTTTTAGCTTTTAGTTTTTTGTCTTTGTAATAAGAAGTCTTTTTATCTATTTTGTTTAGTGCTTGTTTAATCCTTTTTTAGTTTTAATATTTTAATATTTTTTATTTTTTGTTATATGGTTATAGGTTCCATAGCATATAGGCTTGTGTGTACTGATTGATCTGTGTGGTTGATTGAAGTGCTGGTTGGTTAAAGTGTGTGCAGTTAGAACCAGAAGGAAAGGGAAGTACTGGGTATACTAGCAGGGGTGGCTGTTTTTGGGGAGTGTGCAGTGGGTTAATCTATTTTTAAAGTGTGCTGTAATTTGAAGCCTGTAACTTTTTTCCCTTTCTCCTGCCTGAGGCAGAGTGGGTGTGGTTGGTTAATTGGCTGGCCTACCACACCTGCAGTGGGTGGGGTTAGTTAATTGATAACCTAACACACCTGGTGGGTGTCCCTATTTAAACAGAGGCTTCTAACGAATCCTGAGCTTGCGTGTACTGATTGATCTGTGTGGTTGATTGAAGTGCTGGTTGGTTAAAGTGTGTGCAGTTAGAACCAGAAGCAGTTTGAACAAGGTAGCAGTTAAACAAGGTATAGTTTATTGAAGTACAGTTTACTGTTAGTACTTCTAAACTTCATAGTTGCTAGAATAAGCAGGATTGAAAATGCCACTCAGTGCATATCTTGCCACATGTATGTGCACTTGGAGCAGCTGTTCCAAGGAGCATACCGCTGTGAGAAGTGTGAGCAGGTGGTCTCTTTAGAATCAGAGATTGCTGATCTGAAGAGGCAACTTGCAATATTGAGGGACATTGGCAATCTTGAAAGGGAATTAGAGCTCACTGAGCAGGCCCTTGCTTCGACTAGTGGTGCAGATGGTGGCGCTTTTAGTGTGGAGCAGGTAGGTAGCTTAGTTGCTGTTAGTGAGGAGCAGGTAGGTAGCTGGGTGACAGTTAGAAGGGGAAGCAGGGGCAATAGGGTCGTTTCTGAGCTGACACATCCCAATAGATTTGCCATGTTGAGTGAAGATATTGGGAATGTTGGGGCAGAAATGGCAAGGCTGGGGGAGACTAATTCCTCTAGCAGCCAGGGGAATAGTTCCTCCAGCACAGTGGGGACTCAGGATGCTCAGATGCAAAGGAAGATTGTGGTGGTAGGGGACTCCATTATTAGGAAGGTAGATAGGGCAATCTGTTGCTGTGGCCGCATGAACCGAACAGTTTGTTTTCTCCCGGGTGCTCGGGTTCGGCACATTGCGGATTGGGTAGACAGATTGTTGGGGGGGCTGGGATTGACCCGGCAGTCTTGGTACATGTTGGCACCAATGACAAAGTTAGAGAAAGATGGAGAGTCCTAAAAAATGATTACAGGGATCTAGGCCAAAAGCTTAAGGCAAGGACCTCCAAGGTAGTATTTTCTGAAATACTACCAGTGCCATGCGCTACTGCAGGGAGACAGTCAGAGATCAGGGAGGTTAATGCATGGCTAAAACAGTGGTGTAGGAAGGAAGGGTTTGGGTTTTTAGAGCACTGGAACTCCTTTTCTGAGAGGTGCCATCTATATTCTAGGGACGGATTGCACCTCAATGAAGAGGGATCTTCTGTGCTAGGGGGGAGAATGCTAAAAAGGTTGGAGGAGATTTTAAACTAGGATGGAGGGGGGAGGGGAATGAAACAGATAATGAACTAAATGGAATAGATGAGGATACAAGGTGGTATGGAGGTAGAATGGGGGCAAGTGCAAGTTTGACAAGCAGTGAGACACCCATAGTAAATAGAGATAATACTAGAAAACTTCTAAAGACTAAACCAAGTGGGAGCTGAAAGGAAGGAGCAGATAAGATAATAGTACAGGCTGAAACAAAACTTAAATGCATGCTTGCTAATGCAAGAAGCCTGACAGATAAAATGGGGGAGCTTGAATTAATAGCTACAAGGGAGCAGTATGATATCATAGGCATTACTGAAACATGGTGGGATAAAACTCATGACTGGACAGTTAATTTAAAGGAGTATTCTCTTTTTCGGAAGGATCGAACAAATAGAAGGGGAGGTGGAGTATGTCTATATGTTAAACCAGATCTAAAACCTATTATAAGGGATGATGTCTATGAAGGGAATGATGAAAATGTAGAGACCTTGTGGATAGAAATTAGCAGTGGAGGTAAAATTATAAAGAAAATGTTTGTGGGAATATGCTATAAAACACCAAATATCTGTGAGAGTGAGGAAGCTAAAATACATTTGCAAATGGAGAAGGCATTAAAACTGGGTCATGTTTGCATAATGGGGGATTTTAATTATCCAGACATAGACTGGGGCAATGAGATTAGCATTACAACAAAAGGAAACATGTTTTTGGGGGTGCTTAAAGATAATTATATGACCCAAATTATTGAGGAACATACCAGGAGAGGGGCAGTTCTGGATTTGGTCATATCAAACAATGTAGAAGTAATAACAAATATTCAAGTCCTGGAACATTTGGGTAACAGTGATCATAACGGTCTCATTTGAAATAAATTATCAAAAAACAGATTACTTGGGTTCAACAAAGACTTTAAACTTTAGAAAGGCAGATTTTAATAAACTGAGGTCTAATCTAGTAGTAATACAATGGGATGATGTTTTTGCAGGGAAAAATGTAGAAGATAAATGGGCAGTCTTTAAAACATTGTTAGAAAAGCACACTTATCAGTGTATACCCTTGGGTAATAAGTATAAAAGAAATAAGTCAAAACCAATGTGGCTAAATAAACAGGTAGGGGAGGAAATGGACAAGAAGAGGAAGGCGTTTAGATTCTTTAAGTCAGAAGGGACAGAGACATCATATCAGAATTATAAGGAATGTAACAAAAATTGCAAAAGGGCAATTAAATTAGCAAAAATGGATAATGAAAAAAGGATTGCAATAGAAAGTAAGGTCAACCCTAAAAAGTTCTTTAAGTACCTTAGTAACAAAAAAATGAGATAAGAAAATATAGGACCCTTTCAGTGTGAGATGGGTAGGCAGATTATTGGAGATAAGGAAAAAGCTGAGGTATTAAACAAATTATTTGCCTCTGTGTTTACCAGGGAAGAATCAAGTTCAATAGTAGCGCCACAGGAGGAAGCCATAACCTCCATATTAATGACCAATTGGTTAACTGAGGAAGAAGTTCATAAGCGACTTGAAAAAATAAAAGTAAATATGGCACCTGGTCCCGATGGCATATATCCAAGAGTTCTCAAGGAGTTAAGCTCAGTAATAGCAAAACCATTATATTTAATATTCAAGGACTCCATTTCCACAGGCTCAGAACCACAAGATTGGCGTAAAGCAGATGTGGTGCCTATATTTAAAAAGGGAGCTAGATCACACCCGGGGAATTACAGACCTGTAAGCCTGACTTCAATAGTAGGGAAACTACTTGAAGGTTTAATACGGGATAATATTCAGGAATACCGAATGGAAAACAAAATTATTAGTAATAGTCAGCATGGATTTATGAAGGATAGATCTTGCCAAACTAACCTTATTTGTTTCTTTGAGGACGTAAGTAGGAATTTAGACCAGGCTAATGCAGTTGATGTGGTCTACTTAGATTTTGCAAAGGCTTTTGATACGGTTTCACACAAGAGGTTGGTGTACAAAATAAAGAAAATTGGACTCAGTAATAATATATGCACCTGGATTGAAAACTGGTTAAAGGACAGACAACAGAGGGTTGTCATAAATGGAACTTTTTCATGTTGGGCTAAAGTCGTGAGTGGAGTACCTCAAGGATCGGTACTGGGACCCCTGCTTTTTAACTTGTTTATTAATGACCTTGAGGTTGGGATCGAGAGCAAAGTCTCCATCTTTGCTGATGATACTAAATTGTGTAAGGTAATAGAATCAGAGCAGGATGTAATTTCTCTTCAGAAGGACTTGGAGAGACTGGAAACGTGGGCAGGTAAATGGCAAATGAGGTTTTATACAGATAAATGTAAGGTTATGCATTTGGGATGCAAGAATAAAAAGGCGACTTTCAAATTAAATGGAGATATATTGGGGGAATCCTTGATGGAGAAGGATTTAGGAGTGCTTGTAGACAGCAGGCTTAGCAATAGTGCCCAATGTCATGCAGTAGCTGCAAAGGCAAACAAGATCTTATCTTGCATCAAACGGGCAATGGATGGAAGGGAAGTAAACATAATTATGCCCCTTTACAAAGCATTAGTAAGACCACATCTTGAATATGGAGTACAATTTTTGGCACCAATCCTAAGAAAAGACATTATGGAACTAGAGAGAGTGCAGAGAAGAGCCACCAAATTAATAAAGGGGATGGACATTCTAACTTATGAGAAGAGGCTAGCTAAATTAGATTTATTTACATTAGAAAAGAGGCGTCTAAGAGGGGATATGATAACTATATACAAATATATTCAGGGACAATACAAGGAGCTTTCAAAAGAACTATTCATCCCACGGGCAGTACAAAGGACTCGGGGCCATCCCTTAAGGTTGGAGGAAAGGAAATTTCACCAGCAACAAAGGAAAGGGTTCTTTACAGTAAGGGCAGTTAAAATGTGGAATTCATTACCCATGGAGACTGTGATGGCAGATACAATAGATTTGTTCAAAAAAAGGTTGGACATCTTTTTAGATGGGAAAGGTATACAGGGATATACCAAATAATTATACATGGGAAGGATGTTGATCCAGGGATTAATCCGATTGCCAATTCTTGGAGTCATGAAGGAATTAATTTTTCCCCTTAATGGGGTTTTTGTTTGCCTTCCTCTGGATCAATAAGTAAGTATAGATATAGAATAAAGTATCTGTTGTCTAAATTTAGCATAGGTTGAACTTGATGGACGTACGTCTTTTTTCAACCTCATCTACTATGTAACTATGTAACTATGTAACTATGTAACTATCAATATATGTGCTTTACATTAACAATACTTCACTATGTTGTTTTTTCATTTCTTTCTTTCTATGTGCTGAGCAATGGCTGGTTCTAGTATTCATCTAACTTGTGGACATTTGAGGACTTTTTCAGCATTTTCCACTATTTATGCACGGTTGTATTTGAGCACTATCATTCGTTGTCATTCATGATTATTGTGATATATATGGTGATTTATAATTTTATCACTAATTATAGAGGTTAGGGCGCCCCTATTTTCTGTTTTTTATGATTTATCACTTGCTTTGGGTAGCTAGGTTTTTAGATGGCTGCCCATGTTATTTTTACTCACTTGCATTTTTTGGTAGAGAGTTTATTGTATACACAATTATATATCAAATAGCGCTACACAGATCATACTTTTTACAAAATGTAATATAAAACAGTCAAACAGAAAATCGAAATGGTCGTGGGGAGGAGGTATCCTTCCCCCCCTACACTCCGTCCACCACCTCCCCACCCCTGTCCTTCTTATTTGTCCTCTCTCATCTTTCTCTCTGTACTCTTCCCCCTTGGTTTTATTACCCCGCATGTAGTATTTAATTCACCCTGTTAGAACCAAGCCTACAAAAGTAGCCAGATTAAAGTGGTCTGAAGGTCTAATCATCTACAATCCAAGCATAACGAGCATATAAATTCATAGTTAAGAGTGTTTGTATGATTATCCTATAGGATTTCATTGATACTATTCCTACTCAATGTATGATAATGTTCGCTCGGTTGTTTGTTGGAGCTCCGATGTCTGTGACATGTACTATGCAGAAAACTAATAAAACTATTTGAAATAAAAAATTATATATGTAAAGTTATATGCATGCTACTGTATCTATGTAATATATTCACAGTTATTAATACTGTAGCTGCTATGATTGGTATCATATCTTCATACAGTAAATGGTTCATCAGCAGAATTTGCCTAATAACAAAATTATAGGTTTTGCCCGCCTCTAGTTACAGTTTGCCTTTAAAATATCACATACCGTACAGTATAAAAATGATGACCAGGAATTTTTGAACTATGAATGGGGTTTCATATATTGTCAAATCAGTAAGCTGTCAGTTAGAACGTTAAGAATTTGCTGACATATATAAAGTAATTGAGGTTGTGACAGCTGGCTACAAAATCACTCTCTGGAAGAGAGTTGCCAAGTCACCAGAGAGAGTGATGATAAATTGTATTTTTTATTGCACTGGTTTCTTCCCCAGGTTTGGCCCATATTTCCCCTACCTGCCCGGTGCTCCCCAGGCAGGTAGTGTAACCGGGGGCCAGTAATATGTTCCCTGAGTCTTGGGACAGCTAGGCACTAAGGTTTCTACATGAGAAAAACACATTGAAACCACTTGTATTTTCTGCCCTGTTGTTCCCACAGACTTGGCCTTTGCCTGTGCGCCCCCGAAAGGCCCAGTGTACCAGGCCATAATGATGTTTCAGACGCTTCTAATGTGTTTTCCATACTTCTAATGGGATTCCTATACTTGCAATGCATTTCTATGTGCTCTGCAGTTCCTATGTCTCCCCAAGTGTGTAATATCTGGAGTCCCAATGTTAGAAATAGGATGCCCATGTATGGGCATGTCACTTTGGCCTTTCCTGCCCGTTTCCAACACTTTTCACACTTCGGGACCTGGGCGATTGTGAAAGCCTTTGTGTTGCTCAGAATTCACAGCATTCTGCTAATTAGGACATAATTAGGCCCTTTGTCCCAGGGCCTCTATCTCTCAGCTCCCTGCGTTCCTGCAACTCAGTACAGTGTCCAATGCTTATATACAGCTTGGGTAAATTCTGTGTGTTTCCCCTGCCTAAATGTAAACCTGGAAGTCTGTTTCAAAACTGCTTAATCAGACAAAAGAAACAGATTTCCCCCCCCGTTAGTAACAGGACTCCAGGAGGTAACCTAGCTACAGCAGCACCTGGCACCTACTGTATCATTGTGCATTGTGATTTCACTGTTGGGGCTACATAAACTCTGGTTTGTTAAACCTCTGTGTTCTGTCTGGCGATTCAAAGATCCTCGGTAGTTTGATCAACCCTGATCGGGACTGAGGTTAACAACTACTGTATTACAATGCATAAAGCACGGAGTCCATATTTATTTATTTTATCACAATAACAGCTCGAATCATTGCCATTGACATATTGTAAAGAAATACAATACGTATTTTTTCATTAGGTAGAACCATTGATACTTGGTTTGGAGAACGTCTTCTGAGGCAATTTACTGTATTACTAAAAGCCGATAACATTTTTAATCCTGTAGATTAAAAGATTTGTAGTAAACTGTAAGGGTTTTTCATGGGAGATTTAGTTTTAAAAAATATCCATGTTTTATTTTTTGGCTTTGCTAGGACCCAATTGGTTTTAAATTTGTAAAAAAGATGTAAACAAATCCAAGTTAGCAGTTGGCAGGTGGGAGGGGGGGGGGGGGGAGTTAAAACGTTTGACCATAAATATGTGAGTTTTCCATTTATGAACCAAACATTTTGCCCAGGTCATTTAAAAAAAAAATATATCTAAGGATGAGTCTTAGTCAGGTTTTGGTTCGGATTCCAAAATTTTTACTTGGATATTTAAATGACTTCTCAAAGTTTAGACAGCGAACCTGCCCATCCTTAGCCTGTGAAACATTAATTATGTTTTGATCAAAAAATTTAACCAAATGGCTCCTTTTTTTTTTTGTATATTTATTTTCCATAAATGTATTGCCAATCTTTTTCCCAGCTGCATACTTTACAAAGGGAGGAGCGCAGGTTCCATGCATTTGTTTTCCATCCTTAGCCTGTGAAACTTTTTAATGGACAAACAAGAGAGTTCTTCATAGATTAAACTACAGAGTTCAGAGAACTCTGTATGCAAGAAGGATGAACATTTTCTGTGTAACATCATGAATATTAGTGAGGGCAGGCTGGGAATGTGCAGCTTGACAGTTAAGGTTTAAACTGCACATTCCGAGAGAGAGATTTTTTTAATTCTAATTGTGGAGAGAACTCGGACACAGACAAATCATGTGAAACAGAATACTTTTATCACATAAACTGCATGCAAATATTTTTTTAAGTAACAATTACTTAATATATAATATATGTATATCTATTAATATAATATATAATTCGTATTAAATATAGCAAGAACTCACATGTTTTAACTCTATTAAGACTTCTTTAATCTTATGCACTAACCTTTATGACAGTTTAGTGAAATGTATTATGTAAGTAAGTCTTTATTTATATAGCGCCATTAATGTACATAAAGCTTCACAGCAGTAATACACACGACAATCATATAAATAACAAATACTATAAATAACACGTAATGGGAAGAAGTGCTTCAGACATAAAAGTAACATTTAGGAAAAGGAGACCCTGCTTCAAAGAGCTTACAATCTAATTGATATGTAGGAGGAACGTACAGGAACAGTAGGAGGGAATTCTGGTATGTGCGTCTGCAAGGGGCCAAGCTTTATGTATCAGGTGTGTAGTATTAGCCACAGAGATACTCGTATGCTTCTTAAGCAGGTGTGTTTTAAGGTGGCTAGAGAAGGTGCTAGTAGGGTATTGAGGGGAAGGACATTCCAAAGGTGTGGGGCAGCCAGTGAGAAAGGTTTAAGGTGGGAGAAGTCTTTAGATACAAAGGGTGTAGAGAGAAAACATCCCTGAGCGGAACGCAAGATTCAGGATGGTGCATAGTGAGAAATTAGGGCTGAGATGTAAGGAGGGGCAAAAGAGTGTAAAGCTTTAAAAGTGAGGAGGAGAATTGAGTGTGAGATGCAGGATTTGATAGGAAGCCAGAAGTGTGATTTCAGAAGGAGAGACGCTGAGACAGATGCAATATTGCTGTATTCACTGAAGAGTTACAGTAAGTCCGAACTGTGCGTTAGGTGTGCTACAGTACGTAGCAATGTTATCTGTTATTTGCAAATATGTGTAAAGTGCACGTTTAGAATGTAAATGAGTAAATGTAGCAAAATTAGGTATTCACATGCTATTTCACCCCATAGTTATTGGGAAAAGCATTTCCCGGTGGCTCCGGGGAAGGTCCCTGTTTGTGAACCGGCTGCTTTCTCTACAGCCGGGGTTTGCTGTGATCTGTTTGCTCCAGCAATTCTGGCTGCGGTGAACATAAGTCAGGCTACTGTACATCTGTAAAACTGTTCACATATTCCTTGCCGGTGCTTGATCTGCAAGATTGATAAGTTGCATGTGTTGATATCTTGAGCAACATTTTTGCACATCTCTAATTAGCAATAGCAATGGTCAAAATGTTTAAGAAAACATATTTTTATACTAACTATGTTTAACTTAATAGCCACATTGCTTATGTAACGGTTTTTGTGAACTGGCCTGACCCACCCAATCTCACATTGGCCCCTGTGGTCTAACCAGTCCCCATTACAGTGTGGTAGTGTCTGGTGGTGCACCTGTTGGCAACAGGACTCCTGAGTCTCCCGCATGATGGTGTATGGGGAGGACCCGTCCAGACAGGCAGCTGAGGTAGTGTGCTGAGTCCTACCTAGATCCAGTGCAGCGCCTCCACCTCATCAGGGTCCCTGCGTCCGCATGGGGATGGTCCTGGTGAGGAACTCCTCTGTGGTGCTCCTCTCTGTGCAATGACTTCACACTTGCACACGAGAGTGTTGTTAATCAGATGCATCTTTATTTGCACGGTGGGCCAACTGCCCTCCACAATGGGGTGTATTCAGCCCTCCATGGTTCAGCTGCTTCCCTCTGAAAGGTTCCTCCTTTTATAATGGAGTTGCTTCCACCTCTCCCCTAAGGAAGATTCGCCAGCTCCTCTTTGTCTGCCTTGTGCTGCCAGACTCACAGCTCTGCATCAGACTACTGCAACAATGTTGCAGACCTCCATGTGCCTCTTTCTGAACAGAGGCAGTCAACAACAGGAACTCACTGACAGGAACTCAGCTAACTTTAGACAGTGCTGTGTCTTATATCACCTAGGACAGGCACATCTCTGATGTCACTAACCGTGGACACACAGCATGTTGTCACTTCCTATGGGACATATGACACCTCACCAGGGTGTGAGGGCAAACCTCCATGATAACTGCTGGCATGCCCATAACTTACCAGGCCTTACTGTCAGCAGGAGAGATGACTGCAGCCATTTTACAGCATGGTTACATTCTCCCCCTGATGAATCCCACCTTCCCCGGCTGGGACCTAAATTTGAAGTACCTTTCTTCAGGAAGCACTGTAAAATGAATGACATACATAATTAGTCACAACATTACAGTACATATCTTCATCATAAACATAACATATACATCCTAACATAGATGTATAACAACCAGGGTTACTCCCTTATGGAGTATCCATTAGTGGTACTACCATACCCTCTTACGGTGGCTTGCGCACAGCATGGTCCACTGGCTTAAAGCAGCCCTCTGCGCGACACTTCTCATGTAACCCGCCAGGATCCCAATCTTCTTCCCCTGATCCTTCCTCCTCATCAGTACCATATCCCCTATCCTCACCAGTGGAACCCATCTTAAACTCAATTTCTCCCTCCATAAGGGGTTCAGGGACATACGGGTACTCCAACCCATGGGACGCCTTGTATTTGGCAATAATGGCCCTCTCGGCCCGGCTACACCGGATTAGCTCAGCATTCCCTGCCCGTCCGGGCAACACCCATGATAGGGGCTCATCAGGGTCTACTGGATCGGACAGAATGTCAGGATCCATGGGCTCTATTTCCCTGCGCTCAATTTTGAACCACCGTTCCTGTAGCTCTCTCTCCCTTTGCGCAGGTGTAAACTGTCCTACTGCCCACCATCGGGTCTCCTTACGTTCCTCAGACCCCCACTCTAGTGAGTCCCCCTCCTCTGTATCCCCCCAAGAAGATACCCCAGAGATCCTTGATGAAAGAGGCCTAGACCACTTCTCTTGTTTGGAGCTATCCTGAGACTTAACTACGGCCACACTAGGTACCTATCGGGACTCGGATACTTTTCCCAACTGCCCACCACCCCTCGACCCACAATCAGAGGCATAGCTGTTCAGTCTCTCCCCAGTCCGTTCCTCACCGATTCCCTGGGACCCTTCCGACACTCCCAAACTGGATGTGGACCCACAGGAAAAGGAGACTGGGACAAGGGCATTACTTAGGGCATGGGGTTGGGCATAGGGACAAGAAATGGGCATCCGCGGGGTTCCGACCCGCTCTCTGCCTTCGGATAGTCCCGTATCATTGTGCGGACGTGCCGCTGGTTGGGCCTCACCCGTCTCAGCTCTCCTCGCAGCCTGCCAGCTCTGTGTTGACACAGGTGATCGGGAAGCACTGCCCGATCGCCGAGGCGTTGTGGTTCTCTCTCTGGTCGTTCCGCTACCTCCGCCGGAAGTGACGTCATCACCGGAACCGGATACTCCGCCATCTTGCGATGGATCCCCATGCGGGATCTCTTCCTCCACAACGACATCCGCCGCCGGAAGTGATGGTTCTGCTCTCCGCTCTGCTCGGGCCTGGGCTAGGCCTTCCTCCGCCGTTGCCACCACCGGCGCCTGGGGAGGGTAAGGATGTATCTCACCGCTCCGTCAGCTCGGGATGGGATCTTCTCCTCCTTCCGCGCTGTAAGTCACCACGGCCGTGGGACTCCGCCGCTCCGGTTGTCTCCGCACAGGCGATCTCGGCACCTCGAGACTCCGCTCCGCTGCAACACAGGTAAGTGCTGGTTCTTTTGCAGCCCCGCTGTAGTGATCCGCCGGTAGGCGCATCACCACCGATGTCGGGCTTGCCTGCTCCTCGTCCGATGAAGCAGACTCCGACACTAGTAGTGGCACTTCCGCAGGGGACCGACGGTGAGGTTCCGGGTTCTCACCGCGGTTGTAGACCCCTTTCTCTCTAGGCTCCGTTGCGATCATTAGGAGCGATCCCCATTCTCCGGGATCAACTGGTTCGGTGCAGGCCGCACGCAGGGCTTCAGCCGTCAGCATGGCTGTGTCCGCTCCCGCCTTGACTACCAGGGAGCCTCCTGGCAATAAATAGGGATATACCCCAATGTCTATCTCGCTCTTTGTTGTGCTGGTTACGGGAGACACTTTGCACAGTGGTCTCTCCTGTTCCACAGATAACGGGGCAGGTGATTCCTTATCTCCAGCTTCACTGGTGTGGTCCGCCGGCTGGGGCATCACCACAGCTGGGTGTTGGTCATGGGAGGCACTAAGTAGCTTCTCCCTGAAGACAGCCGGAACATCAGCAGGACTCATAGTGATATAGAGTCCCGGCTCCTCCTGGTGAACAGAAATGGCTGATGACTGCTCAAAACTCTCGCTCCCCCTGGTGGAATTTAAAGGAGGGGTGGCACACTCTTTCACGTTATGGCCCCTAATTGGCTCTAAGTCCGTCACAGTCTCTGAGGGCGCGGCTACAGCTTTCGCGCCATACCTCCCCGCAGGGTGTGGTTTTCTCTTTGGCGCCAATCCCGGCCAACTTTCTGCAATTTTAGCATTTGCAGAATTTCCTGCAACTGGCCCACGCGGTCTCCCAGGGAGGCGGGAACCGCCATTTTCAGTCGCTCTGCTATCCCTATTAGCAGCAGTTGTAACTTCGTGTTTCTTTATCTTCTTCCTTAGCCACTTCCAGGAAAGGGGGTCACCCCGCATCCAAGAGCGACTCATCATGACCACAACAGGATGGTCAGGTATCGCTCCTCTCAGGAATTGATCACCACAGTACCTATCCACTTCGGTGGCCGCAATACGATCCCTTCTCCGCATCTCCCCCAAGACTGCTCCAATCCGCAGGAGGAACTCAGATAGCTCCTCTCCGTCTTTCTGACAAAGACTGTAGTACCGCTTCATCAATTGTCCCATGTCCTCTTTACACACAACGGACTGATTGAGCATTACTCCTGACTCCAACGCCGTCACCATCTTGCGTTGCGGTGTTTTCTCATAACAGTTATCGTACATGGGGCTCCTCTCTGCGGGGCAGCCACCACACCGGTACAATAAAGATGTCTCTGATGCACCACCACATGTGTACCTAATGTAGGCTGGACTCATGTATGCACTACCTCAGGCTAGGCTCACTCTCTCAGTGTCTGCTGTATCTCCTTCCTCCCAGTCTGTGCTCCCTACGGTAAGAGGTCTGGAATGGGCTAGAGTACTCTGGGGCTTCCATGCAGTACTTGGGGCGTCTACCTGTCTTGGTTAGCCTAGCGCAGACCCTATCCAGGATTCCTGACCTCGTTAACAGGCTATCCCTTCTGGCATCCTACCAACTAGCACTACCTCAAAGTGACTCGGTCAGCTATAGCCCGGCTCCAAACCCCTCACTCCTTTCAGGCCCCTAGGTCATCCCTGCGAACCGACAATACCCCGTCAGCCCCCTGACCACCCCTAGGTACGTCCCAACGCAGCACAAAGTGGCAGCAGACACTCTCCCTGTTTCCCAGTGTGCCTAGCTAAAGCCTGTCCTGTTGACAGGTCTGATCTCAGCAGCTCGCCTCCAAATGTAATGGTTTTTGTGAACTGGCCTGACCCACCCAATCTCACATTGGCCCCTGTGGTCTAACCAGTCCCCATTACAGTGTGGTAGTGTCTGGTGGTGCACCTGTTGGCAACAGGACTCCTGAGTCTCCCGCATGATGGTGTATGGGGAGGACCCGTCCAGACAGGCAGCTGAGGTAGTGTGCTGAGTCCTACCTAGATCCAGTGCAGCGCCTCCACCTCATCAGGGTCCCTGCGTCCGCATGGGGATGGTCCTGGTGAGGAACTCCTCTGTGGTGCTCCTCTCTGTGCAATGACTTCACACTTGCACACGAGAGTGTTGTTAATCAGATGCATCTTTATTTGCACGGTGGGCCAACTGCCCTCCACAATGGGGTGTATTCAGCCCTCCATGGTTCAGCTGCTTCCCTCTGAAAGGTTCCTCCTTTTCTAATGGAGTTGCTTCCACCTCTCCCCTAAGGAAGATTCGCCAGCTCCTCTTTGTCTGCCTTGTGCTGCCAGACTCACAGCTCTGCATCAGACTACTGCAACAATGTTGCAGACCTCCATGTGCCTCTTTCTGAACAGAGGCAGTCAACAACAGGAACTCACTGACAGGAACTCAGCTAACTTTAGACAGTGCTGTGTCTTATATCACCTAGGACAGGCACATCTCTGATGTCACTAACCGTGGACACACAGCATGTTGTCACTTCCTATGGGACATATGACACCTCACCAGGGTGTGAGGGCAAACCTCCATGATAACTGCTGGCATGCCCATAACTTACCAGGCCTTACTGTCAGCAGGAGAGATGACTGCAGCCATTTTACAGCATGGTTACATTCTCCCCCTGGTGAATCCCACCTTCCCCGGCTGGGACCTAAATTTGAAGTACCTTTCTTCAGGAAGCACTGTAAAATGAATGACATACATAATTAGACACAACATTACAGTACATATCTTCATCATAAACATAACATATACATCCTAACATAGATGTATAACAACCAGGGTTACTCCCTTATGGAGTATCCATTAGTGGTACTACCATACCCTCTTACGGTGGCTTGCGCACAGCATGGTCCACTGGCTTAAAGCAGCCCTCTGCGCGACACTTCTCATGTAACCCGCCAGGATCCCAATCTTCTTCCCCTGATCCTTCCTCCTCATCAGTACCATATCCCCTATCCTCACCAGTGGAACCCATCTTAAACTCAATTTCTCCCTCCATAAGGGGTTCAGGGACATACGGGTACTCCAACCCATGGGACGCCTTGTATTTGGCAATAATGGCCCTCTCGGCCCGGCTACACCGGATTAGCTCAGCATTCCCTGCCCGTCCGGGCAACACCCATGATAGGGGCTCATCAGGGTCTACTGGATCGGACAGAATGTCAGGATCCATGGGCTCTATTTCCCTGCGCTCAATTTTGAACCACCGTTCCTGTAGCTCTCTCTCCCTTTTGCGCAGGTGTAAACTGTCCTACTGCCCACCATCGGGTCTCCTTACGTTCCTCAGACCCCCACTCTAGTGAGTCCCCCTCCTCTGTATCCCCCCAAGAAGATACCCCAGAGGTCCTTGATGAAAGAGGCCTAGACCACTTCTCTTGTTTGGAGCTATCCTGAGACTTAACTACGGCCACACTAGGTACCTATCGGGACTCGGATACTTTTCCCAACTGCCCACCACCCCTCGACCCACCATCAGAGGCATAGCTGTTCAGTCTCTCCCCAGTCCGTTCCTCACCGATTCCCTGGGACCCTTCCGACACTCCCAAACTGGATGTGGACCCACAGGAAAAGGAGACTGGGACAAGGGCATTACTTAGGGCATGGGGTTGGGCATAGGGACAAGAAATGGGCATCCGCGGGGTTCCGACCCGCTCTCTGCCTTCGGATAGTCCCGTATCATTGTGCGGACGTGCCGCTGGTTGGGCCTCACCCGTCTCAGCTCTCCTCGCAACCTGCCAGCTCTGTGTTGACACAGGTGATCGGGAAGCACTGCCCGATCGCCGAGGCGTTGTGGTTCTCTCTCTGGTCGTTCCGCTACCTCCGCCGGAAGTGACGTCATCACCGGAACCGGATACTCCGCCATCTTGCGATGGATCCCCATGCGGGATCTCTTCCTCCACAACGACATCCGCCGCCGGAAGTGATGGTTCTGCTCTCCGCTCTGCTCGGGCCTGGGCTAGGCCTTCCTCCGCCGTTGCCACCACCGGCGCCTGGGGAGGGTAAGGATGTATCTCACCGCTCCGTCAGCTCGGGATGGGATCTTCTCCTCCTTCCGCGCTGTAAGTCACCACGGCCGTGGGACTCCGCCGCTCCGGTTGTCTCCGCACAGGCGATCTCGGCACCTCGAGACTCCGCTCCGCTGCAACACAGGTAAGTGCTGGTTCTTTTGCAGCCCCGCTGTAGTGATCCGCCGGTAGGCGCATCACCACCGATGTCGGGCTTGCCTGCTCCTCGTCCGATGAAGCAGACTCTGACACTATTAGTGGCACTTCCGCAGGGGACCGACGGTGAGGTTCCGGGTTCTCACCGCGGTTGTAGACCCCTTTCTCTCTAGGCTCCGTTGCGATCATTAGGAGCGATCCCCATTCTCCGGGATCAACTGGTTCGGTGCAGGCCGCACGCAGGGCTTCAGCCGTCAGCATGGCTGTGTCCGCTCCCGCCTTGACTACCAGGGAGCCTCCTGGCAATAAATAGGGATATACCCCAATGTCTATCTCGCTCTTTGTTGTGCTGGTTACGGGAGACACTTTGCACAGTGGTCTCTCCTGTTCCACAGATAACGGGGCAGGTGATTCCTTATCTCCAGCTTCACTGGTGTGGTCCGCCGGCTGGGGCATCACCACAGCTGGGTGTTGGTCATGGGAGGCACTAAGTAGCTTCTCCCTGAAGACAGCCGGAACATCAGCAGGACTCATAGTGATATAGAGTCCCGGCTCCTCCTGGTGAACAGAAATGGCTGATGACTGCTCAAAACTCTCGCTCCCCCTGGTGGAATTTAAAGGAGGGGTGGCACACTCTTTCACGTTATGGCCCCTAATTGGCTCTAAGTCCGTCACAGTCTCTGAGGGCGCGGCTACAGCTTTCGCGCCATACCTCCCCGCAGGGTGTGGTTTTCTCTTTGGCGCCAATCCCGGCCAACTTTCTGCAATTTTAGCATTTGCAGAATTTCCTGCAACTGGCCCACGCGGTCTCCCAGGGAGGTGGGAACCGCCATTTTCAGTCGCTCTGCTATCCCTATTAGCAGCAGTTGTAACTTCGTGTTTCTTTATCTTCTTCCTTAGCCACTTCCAGGAAAGGGGGTCACCCCGCATCCAAGAGCGACTCATCATGACCACAACAGGATGGTCAGGTATCGCTCCTCTCAGGAATTGATCACCACAGTACCTATCCACTTCGGTGGCCGCAATACGATCCCTTCTCCGCATCTCCCCCAAGACTGCTCCAATCCGCAGGAGGAACTCAGATAGCTCCTCTCCGTCTTTCTGACAAAGACTGTAGTACCGCTTCATCAATTGTCCCATGTCCTCTTTACACACAACGGACTGATTGAGCATTACTCCTGACTCCAACGCCGTCACCATCTTGCGTTGCGGTGTTTTCTCATAACAGTTATCGTACATGGGGCTCCTCTCTGCGGGGCAGCCACCACACCGGTACAATAAAGATGTCTCTGATGCACCACCACATGTGTACCTAATGTAGGCTGGACTCATGTATGCACTACCTCAGGCTAGGCTCACTCTCTCAGTGTCTGCTGTATCTCCTTCCTCCCAGTCTGTGCTCCCTACGGTAAGAGGTCTGGAATGGGCTAGAGTACTCTGGGGCTTCCATGCAGTACTTGGGGCGTCTACCTGTCTTGGTTAGCCTAGCGCAGACCCTATCCAGGATTCCTGACCTCGTTAACAGGCTATCCCTTCTGGCATCCTACCAACTAGCACTACCTCAAAGTGACTCGGTCAGCTATAGCCCGGCTCCAAACCCCTCACTCCTTTCAGGCCCCTAGGTCATCCCTGCGAACCGACAATACCCCGTCAGCCCCCTGACCACCCTTAGGTACGTCCCAACGCAGCACAAAGTGGCAGCAGACACTCTCCCTGTTTCCCAGTGTGCCTAGCTAAAGCCTGTCCTGTTGACAGGTCTGATCTCAGCAGCTCGCCTCCAAATGTAACGGTTTTTGTGAACTGGCCTGACCCACCCAATCTCACATTGGCCCCTGTGGTCTAACCAGTCCCCATTACAGTGTGGTAGTGTCTGGTGGTGCACCTGTTGGCAACAGGACTCCTGAGTCTCCCGCATGATGGTGTATGGGGAGGACCCGTCCAGACAGGCAGCTGAGGTAGTGTGCTGAGTCCTACCTAGATCCAGTGCAGCGCCTCCACCTCATCAGGGTCCCTGCGTCCGCATGGGGATGGTCCTGGTGAGGAACTCCTCTGTGGTGCTCCTCTCTGTGCAATGACTTCACACTTGCACACGAGAGTGTTGTTAATCAGATGCATCTTTATTTGCACGGTGGGCCAACTGCCCTCCACAATGGGGTGTATTCAGCCCTCCATGGTTCAGCTGCTTCCCTCTGAAAGGTTCCTCCTTTTATAATGGAGTTGCTTCCACCTCTCCCCTAAGGAAGATTCGCCAGCTCCTCTTTGTCTGCCTTGTGCTGCCAGACTCACAGCTCTGCATCAGACTACTGCAACAATGTTGCAGACCTCCATGTGCCTCTTTCTGAACAGAGGCAGTCAACAACAGGAACTCACTGACAGGAACTCAGCTAACTTTAGACAGTGCTGTGTCTTATATCACCTAGGACAGGCACATCTCTGATGTCACTAACCGTGGACACACAGCATGTTGTCACTTCCTATGGGACATATGACACCTCACCAGGGTGTGAGGGCAAACCTCCATGATAACTGCTGGCATGCCCATAACTTACCAGGCCTTACTGTCAGCAGGAGAGATGACTGCAGCCATTTTACAGCATGGTTACATTCTCCCCCTGGTGAATCCCACCTTCCCCGGCTGGGACCTAAATTTGAAGTACCTTTCTTCAGGAAGCACTGTAAAATGAATGACATACATAATTAGTCACAACATTACAGTACATATCTTCATCATAAACATAACATATACATCCTAACATAGATGTATAACAACCAGGGTTACTCCCTTATGGAGTATCCATTAGTGGTACTACCATACCCTCTTACGGTGGCTTGCGCACAGCATGGTCCACTGGCTTAAAGCAGCCCTCTGCGCGACACTTCTCATGTAACCCGCCAGGATCCCAATCTTCTTCCCCTGATCCTTCCTCCTCATCAGTACCATATCCCCTATCCTCACCAGTGGAACCCATCTTAAACTCAATTTCTCCCTCCATAAGGGGTTCAGGGACATACGGGTACTCCAACCCATGGGACGCCTTGTATTTGGCAATAATGGCCCTCTCGGCCCGGCTACACCGGATTAGCTCAGCATTCCCTGCCCGTCCGGGCAACACCCATGATAGGGGCTCATCAGGGTCTACTGGATCGGACAGAATGTCAGGATCCATGGGCTCTATTTCCCTGCGCTCAATTTTGAACCACCGTTCCTGTAGCTCTCTCTCCCTTTTGCGCAGGTGTAAACTGTCCTACTGCCCACCATCGGGTCTCCTTACGTTCCTCAGACCCCCACTCTAGTGAGTCCCCCTCCTCTGTATCCCCCCAAGAAGATACCCCAGAGGTCCTTGATGTAAGAGGCCTAGACCACTTCTCTTGTTTGGAGCTATCCTGAGACTTAACTACGGCCACACTAGGTACCTATCGGGACTCGGATACTTTTCCCAACTGCCCACCACCCCTCGACCCACCATCAGAGGCATAGCTGTTCAGTCTCTCCCCAGTCCGTTCCTCACCGATTCCCTGGGACCCTTCCGACACTCCCAAACTGGATGTGGACCCACAGGAAAAGGAGACTGGGACAAGGGCATTACTTAGGGCATGGGGTTGGGCATAGGGACAAGAAATGGGCATCCGCGGGGTTCCGACCCGCTCTCTGCCTTCGGATAGTCCCGTATCATTGTGCGGACGTGCCGCTGGTTGGGCCTCACCCGTCTCAGCTCTCCTCGCAACCTGCCAGCTCTGTGTTGACACAGGTGATCGGGAAGCACTGCCCGATCGCCGAGGCGTTGTGGTTCTCTCTCTGGTCGTTCCGCTACCTCCGCCGGAAGTGACGTCATCACCGGAACCGGATACTCCGCCATCTTGCGATGGATCCCCATGCGGGATCTCTTCCTCCACAACGACATCCGCCGCCGGAAGTGATGGTTCTGCTCTCCGCTCTGCTCGGGCCTGGGCTAGGCCTTCCTCCGCCGTTGCCACCACCGGCGCCTGGGGAGGGTAAGGATGTATCTCACCGCTCCGTCAGCTCGGGATGGGATCTTCTCCTCCTTCCGCGCTGTAAGTCACCACGGCCGTGGGACTCCGCCGCTCCGGTTGTCTCCGCACAGGCGATCTCGGCACCTCGAGACTCCGCTCCGCTGCAACACAGGTAAGTGCTGGTTCTTTTGCAGCCCCGCTGTAGTGATCCGCCGGTAGGCGCATCACCACCGATGTCGGGCTTGCCTGCTCCTCGTCCGATGAAGCAGACTCCGACACTAGTAGTGGCACTTCCGCAGGGGACCGACGGTGAGGTTCCGGGTTCTCACCGCGGTTGTAGACCCCTTTCTCTCTAGGCTCCGTTGCGATCATTAGGAGCGATCCCCATTCTCCGGGATCAACTGGTTCGGTGCAGGCCGCACGCAGGGCTTCAGCCGTCAGCATGGCTGTGTCCGCTCCCGCCTTGACTACCAGGGAGCCTCCTGGCAATAAATAGGGATATACCCCAATGTCTATCTCGCTCTTTGTTGTGCTGGTTACGGGAGACACTTTGCACAGTGGTCTCTCCTGTTCCACAGATAACGGGGCAGGTGATTCCTTATCTCCAGCTTCACTGGTGTGGTCCGCCGGCTGGGGCATCACCACAGCTGGGTGTTGGTCATGGGAGGCACTAAGTAGCTTCTCCCTGAAGACAGCCGGAACATCAGCAGGACTCATAGTGATATAGAGTCCCGGCTCCTCCTGGTGAACAGAAATGGCTGATGACTGCTCAAAACTCTCGCTCCCCCTGGTGGAATTTAAAGGAGGGGTGGCACACTCTTTCATGTTATGGCCCCTAATTGGCTCTAAGTTCGTCACAGTCTCTGAGGGCGCGGCTACAGCTTTCGCGCCATACCTCCCCGCAGGGTGTGGTTTTCTCTTTGGCGCCAATCCCGGCCAACTTTCTGCAATTTTAGCATTTGCAGAATTTCCTGCAACTGGCCCACGCGGTCTCCCAGGGAGGCGGGAACCGCCATTTTCAGTCGCTCTGCTATCCCTATTAGCAGCAGTTGTAACTTCGTGTTTCTTTATCTTCTTCCTTAGCCACTTCCAGGAAAGGGGGTCACCCCGCATCCAAGAGCGACTCATCATGACCACAACAGGATGGTCAGGTATCGCTCCTCTCAGGAATTGATCACCACAGTACCTATCCACTTCGGTGGCCGCAATACGATCCCTTCTCCGCATCTCCCCCAAGACTGCTCCAATCCGCAGGAGGAACTCAGATAGCTCCTCTCCGTCTTTCTGACAAAGACTGTAGTACCGCTTCATCAATTGTCCCATGTCCTCTTTACACACAACGGACTGATTGAGCATTACTCCTGACTCCAACGCCGTCACCATCTTGCGTTGCGGTGTTTTCTCGTAACAGTTATCGTACATGGGGCTCCTCTCTGCGGGGCAGCCACCACACCGGTACAATAAAGATGTCTCTGATGCACCACCACATGTGTACCTAATGTAGGCTGGACTCATGTATGCACTACCTCAGGCTAGGCTCACTCTCTCAGTGTCTGCTGTATCTCCTTCCTCCCAGTCTGTGCTCCCTACGGTAAGAGGTCTGGAATGGGCTAGAGTACTCTGGGGCTTCCATGCAGTACTTGGGGCGTCTACCTGTCTTGGTTAGCCTAGCGCAGACCCTCTCCAGGATTCCTGACCTCGTTAACAGGCTATCCCTTCTGGCATCCTACCAACTAGCACTACCTCAAAGTGACTCGGTCAGCTATAGCCCGGCTCCAAACCCCTCACTCCTTTCAGGCCCCTAGGTCATCCCTGCGAACCGACAATACCCCGTCAGCCCCCTGACCACCCCTAGGTACGTCCCAACGCAGCACAAAGTGGCAGCAGACACTCTCCCTGTTTCCCAGTGTGCCTAGCTAAAGCCTGTCCTGTTGACAGGTCTGATCTCAGCAGCTCGCCTCCAAATGTAACGGTTTTTGTGAACTGGCCTGACCCACCCAATCTCACATTGGCCCCTGTGGTCTAACCAGTCCCCATTACAGTGTGGTAGTGTCTGGTGGTGCACCTGTTGGCAACAGGACTCCTGAGTCTCCCGCATGATGGTGTATGGGGAGGACCCGTCCAGACAGGCAGCTGAGGTAGTGTGCTGAGTCCTACCTAGATCCAGTGCAGCGCCTCCACCTCATCAGGGTCCCTGCATCCGCATGGGGATGGTCCTGGTGAGGAACTCCTCTGTGGTGCTCCTCTCTGTGCAATGACTTCACACTTGCACACGAGAGTGTTGTTAATCAGATGCATCTTTATTTGCACGGTGGGCCAACTGCCCTCCACAATGGGGTGTATTCAGCCCTCCATGGTTCAGCTGCTTCCCTCTGAAAGGTTCCTCCTTTTCTAATGGAGTTGCTTCCACCTCTCCCCTAAGGAAGATTCGCCAGCTCCTCTTTGTCTGCCTTGTGCTGCCAGACTCACAGCTCTGCATCAGACTACTGCAACAATGTTGCAGACCTCCATGTGCCTCTTACTGAACAGAGGCAGTCAACAACAGGAACTCACTGACAGGAACTCAACTAACTTTAGACAGTTCTGTGTCTTATATCACCTAGGACAGGCACATCTCTGATGTCACTAACCATGGACACACAGCATGTTGTCACTTCCTATGGGACATATGACACCTCACCAGGGTGTGAGGGCAAACCTCCATGATAACTGCTGGCATGCCCATAACTTACCAGGCCTTACTGTCAGCAGGAGAGATGACTGCAGCCATTTTACAGCATGGTTACACTTAAAACACATGAAAGTGCTAAGATTTCAATTAACAGAATTATAAGATACATTTCAATAACCCTGTGTGCCAACAAGAAGACTGGCCTGGCACAAGGTAAGGCATCTACTGCCAAAGCTGATACAGAAACAGGTTTAACATATTCTGTAACTGCAGTTTATGATCAAGGGCAAAAAAGCCAATGATGTACAAAAGCAGTAGGAGAGGTCTTGTTTGTACTATGCTGGTTAACCTTGGGTATGTATTTAGTGATATTATAAATTGCATATTATTTGCAAGTCGCATTGTAGAAACTGGCGAAGGTGATAAGCAGCAATGCATAAGTGTGCATCAAAGGAGAAGAGACTTTGTTACAGAGTGGGGGTGACTGTTCTAAACATGATCAAATATGTATCTGCAGAATTATAGAAATGTAAAGTCTCGTATTACATTCTCTGCAACTGAAAAGTTTCATTAAGGTGGCAGTGATATTTTAAGAAGATGGTATGGCTATTTTAATTTCAATAGTCCATTTAGAAAGGACACACTTTTTACTATGTACATGTTATTCCTAGTGTAACAGAAATAACGCTACTTTCATTACGCAGAAACCCTGCATCACTGCCTATCGCTAGACAATAAAAATGCAGATGTACCATAATATTCATAAAATAAGATATTGGATATTGTTAATATTCTTAATCTTTAATCTTTTTGTTCAAAGCTGCATTGCAAATCAACCACCCCAGTGTACATCTGTGTTGCCCTAAAGGCGGACAGCCTGATGGGGCTCCCCAAGAGCTGCTACCCTCTGCACAGGACCAGCGTGCTAAAGGTTAACATTTGCTTGTACTTTGTGTCATGGCAACCCCACCCACTGGAATGTTAATGAGCCAAGAGGACACAAAGAACTTTTTGTTCACAGCTGCATTGAAAATAAACTAACCCAGTGTACATCTGCTGTATCTGCATTGCCCCAAAGGCGGACAGCATTTGGCGCAACTAAAGGGTGTGAGCTGTTTGCTGCCATTCGGCTGCTATTTGGTAATGTTAAAGCTGCTCTATTCAATCGGAAAATCACAAGCTCTTTATTCCCTGTACCCAATTTTCCAACGCTATCTGTCCATAAATGTCTGTGAATTGACTGTTTAACCCTGTTCTTTTAATGTAACCATGTATTTTTAGAACTCTGTACCCAGGACATACTTGAAAACGAGAGATAACGCTCAATGTATTACTTCCTGGTAAAACATTTTTATAAATAAATAAAAAAAATATATAAATAAAATACATTGGGGTATATTTCAAATCATCTACAGTAGGTATTGCTTTTGTGATAACTGCACTGAAGACTAAATATATAATGTAGAAAACAAATTTTAGAATTCAAAACCTAAATTAAATACTAAAATGATCATTGATCAAATGTTATTTATTTTTCCATAGCTGTATACATTATGTCCAGAAGTAGCAGACTTCATTGTCCCCTCTGGTGGGATATGCTGTGATATTCTGCATCAAAACTGACATATTCTCTGTGCTATTCTGCATTATAATGGGATATGTTGTGTTAGCTTTGGTAACAATGTCATGCTATACATCAGTTAAACACATTTTTAGCAACTGAAAAATATTACCGTCTCTCGAACACATAATTGGCAGATATATAGTCACCAAAATGTTATCAGTAAATATAATTATGTCAAAGTGAGTCAAGTATTTGTTATTTTCAGTGTTTATTATTTTAACAAAGGATGCCATAAATCAATAAAAACTGTAAAATAAAATACATATAGCATAGCTAGGGAGGATTTATCAAAGTCGCACCACTGCTTGGATCGAAGTCAGACTTTTTTCTCTGTTGAAACACTACTAATTGTTTTACATCACATCTGCAGCCATAATACTAATGTCATATAGCACTTTATTTATCAACGTTTCCATGGGGTAAAGATAATGCAATGTTGGAGCAAAAAAAGTTGCATGATCTTCCCTTTCACACGGTGATTCAGCTTGGCTTTAACAGATTTCACTCAGACATTTGAAAATACCCTATATATTAACATACTATTATTAAAAATAAATATGTCTTGAGTTTCCTGGCTGACGGCTGGCTGGGCTCCTTTCCACAAAATACTTTCCCCTTTGGCTTGGTAAGCAGCTGACCACAGCATTGTGAGGTCACATGAGCTCATAGATGAATCATAATGCATAATGATTGGTTAGCTATAAATCCTGGAGCCTGCCACGAGGAGGTATCATTCATTTGGTAGCATGGAGCAGAGGAGATGGAGGGTTTCATTGTGCCTCATCAATAACATCCTCAAAACCAATGAAGGTAAAGAGAAGATGTGAGTGCAGCCTATTCTAACAAGGGGCTGGGTTGAATTTGGAATGTTTTTTTTTTTTTTTAAATTTGGTTGAATATTCCCAAATTTTATGGTCTATATTATAAAATTATGTTGTTCTCCTTCCATTAGATATAGCTGACTGTTAACATGATGTACCATCACATGATGTACCAACCATGGAGTCACATATCTATAAAGTTAAGACTGAAAGAAAACGAAGAAAGAGCGGGTCAGTTGACAAACCACTCCAAATCCGTGTCCTGGAAGTCCGTGGATTGTTTACACCAAATTCACCCCCCCCCCCTTTCACCACCAAAATCCATCTGCAGATTGAGTAAAAAAAAAAAAAACCTCAAGCGGATGCATTCAAATCCGTCATTGAATACAATGTGTAAAAAAATGTAAGAATCAGAACTCGGATTTCCTATTCAATTCAAAATATGTTGCTGGATTGTTAAAAATCCACATTCGGATGAGAGACAGAGCACCTTTCAATTTAGTAGTGTCTCCAGTTGTATATGATACCCTAAAACCTTAGGGGAATATACCCGTGTTGAAAAAGGAGCATATGTGAGGTACCTGGCAGGGAGATATGTTAATATATATGCAAAGTATATTTAATTGAGTCCCCTCCCACACTTTCTAAAAAGAATTTCCGTACCAACTATATTTATTTATAATGAGAGTTACCTCTCGTTTTCAAGTATGTCCTTGGCACAGATTTATAATGACAAATACATGGTTACAAATACATAGCGTTGATAATAAGCCTAAGGCACCAACCTAATGACTGGAATGGTTTATGACCCAACAGGACTAGAACCCACCATCATTGCTTTTCTAGGCCGCAGCTCTAGTAGTGTGTGCTAAACAGTGCATCATTGTAGCATCATTGTCGCATTGTACTTTTGAGTTGCTCACTGCTCACACATTGCTAATCTAGCTATTAGAATTGTGCTCCATAAGGAACATTAAACTTTCAACCAGGAAGTGGAAGTGGTTTGCTTTTAAAGGAAGCCAGTGGGAGAAAACTTATTAATAGTTATGAGCACTCATCTAATTTTGGTGCTATACGATAGATATGCATACAAATGGCTACGGTATAATAGAACAGGCACAAAAATCTTCATTTTGCCTTCTGCCAGAGTTCCAGACACATACTGAATTGAAATATTTTTATTTTAAAATAAATAAAAGCTACAAACTGCAAGAAGTGATTACGCAGACTTTCCACAGCACACAATGTGTAATTGGGTTGACAAGGTTAAGGCATCTTATGTGGAATGGGCATGGACTGGAAACCACAACTATTGCTTTTCTAGGCCGCAGCTCTAGCAGTGTGAACTAACCCAGCAAATGTCACACTAATGTCACAGTATACTTCTTTTTGAGCTCTACTTCTCATAACAATACTGTAGATCAGAGCACATTCCTGGACAACTAGAAATCTGCCTTAATCAGACCCAGTAACAAAAAAATCGACGCCAGATGCTTGGGACATAAACAGTTTAAAACCATTTACCAAATATATTCATGCGTTTGGATATTTCCAGTTGTGCTCTGCCATTTCTCTCCTCTATTGCATCTAATTATCTTTTTTGGATATTTCTGGTTGTGCTCTGCCATTTCTCTCCTCTATTGCATCTAATCTAATGCCTTGCCATTTTTCCTTTCTTGACCATTAAACATTTTTATGGATAACGTACTTTCCTCCTAACTTTTTTTGGATATTTCCGGTTGTGCTCTGCCATTTCTCTCCTCTATTGCATAAAACCATTTACCACCTTTCCTTTCTTATCCAAAATCCTACAAAAATGTGATAGCGCTCTAACTACAACACACCTAGAAAGAAATAACATTCTTGACAAAAATCAGCCAGGAGATTTCCCAGCACCAAAACTGTCATGTTAAGTGTGATAGATGATGTATGAACATACCATATGAACTCAATCAATTCCCATCTTATTTGACCTCTCAGCTGCATTTGACACAGTTGAAACTGTTGCCGGGATATCTGACCATGCCCTTAACTGGCTTACATCCTAATTAACTAGAAGAAACCAAAGATTATGCATAAATGGGCATTCACCATTCATAATAGAGATCACTGACATTTTGAACAGAATTTGAATCCATCGCAGATTGGTCAATTCCTTTCCTCCACTGAATTCCATGAATCAGTGTCAAAAAGACCCCCCGTCCCCATCCCCCCCTATTGATTAAAATCCACCTGGCTGATTCTGAATCCGAACCTGCAAATGGAAACCAAATCCGTCAAATGGATTTATTATGGGAGGAGTATATAAATATCAATGTTGAGTCATTCTGCGGATTTGGATTTAAATTGAATCCGTCAACGTATTTTTTTAAATCCATGTGGCCGAGACCTAACAACAGTTTTTGAAGAATCCGGGCAGCCTTACATTGAAATAAACTGATGGTGGATTTCATTCAGGCGGATCGGATTTGACCAGGAAAGCCCGGCACAATCCACGGAACGAACTGAGACAGATTCGCGCATCTCTAATCCTCAACACACATTATATGTGGAGTACATCAAAGCTACATTTATTCCCTCTCATTGAACATCTATACAAAGCCACTGAGTCACATCATTCCAAGTCATGGTCTCAAGTATCAACAGTATGTAGACAGGGTTGCCACCTCTCCGGGTTTGACCTGGAGACTTCCGGTTTCGGGCACTTACCTCTGGGCTATGAGTTGCCATTATCAATCTCCGGGTGGTGGTGTGGTGCAGTGTGGTGCCGCGGCGTCTCTGGCATTCTCCGTTTTTTCCCTGCAATTCCCCCTCCAACTACAGTGAACATGGCTGCATGGCGTCAAATGATGTCGCATTGCAATGGCAACCGGATGCTACATGATGTCATGATGCTAAGCGGGGCCATGTTGCCATGGCGGGACTTACGGTCCAGTTGCCATGGGTGCAGCCATGTTCAAAGCAGTTGGAGGGGGAATTGCAGCAGGATGCCGGGAGACGCCACCGCACCACGCCAAACCAAGTAAGGGATTTTTATTTTTTTTATTTTCTCCGGGTTGGCCCTGCCTCAACCGCCCACGCTCTATTAAGAGACTCAAGTCACTGTTTATGGGCGAAGATCTTCTGAAGGTGACCTTCAAGTCTGATCACTTCCAGATTTGATTATGGTAACTCACTCTATCTTGGCTTGCCAAACTGTCAGATTAATATTTTTGCTGACATTTCAGAAACGTTCGCAGACACAACCACATCAGTGGAACCTTGAAAGTACTTCACTGTCACGATGACACCAACTTTTATCAACACATTTATATTTCTGGGTACTTGATAGAACAGAACAAGTTGCAAAATAAATTGTGATTTATTTCCTTAATAGACTAACACACGACATCTGCAGAATACATTGAAAACAACACTTACTGGGATAAGGGAACAAAATAAATTGTCCTTGGAACGAAAGAAATTGTCCTTTGCTTGCCAGTGCAAGAAATGCAGCCTTGGTTTTAAAAGTCCTGTGGTTATGTTGTTGTTAGACCCTTCACTCCTGGACTGGTTGCTGCTGTGCTGAACAAAGTCTTGCAGCTTTACATCATGGATTAAAATTCAGGAATCACACTGGGGATACCTGGGGAGCCACAGTTATAGACTGCCCAAAGCTATCTTTAACATGTGGATCCAATCCCCTCGTGGGAACAAAAAAACCCCATGAATAGCCAAGATACCCACAGTTCATAAGACCGGTCAAAAGGGCTGTCCGGTGGGCAGGGCGCATGGGTCGGGTTGACGTCGATGCCACTTAGCATACCTGGACAATACCCATAACTTGGGGCCACTGTGTCTGATTTCTGACTCAGAGGTGTCACTAGCCTGACATCTGCTGTGCATCAGTATGCCAGTATTGTATACATTATGGGTCTCTGGGTCTTTTCATAACTGACACTCTTTTAGACAGGGGGACTCTAAATCTGTGAGAGCCTTTTGAGGCTCCATCATAAAAATACTTACAGCCCATTGAGACCCCTTTGAAGCTCGGTCATAAAAATACCTACAGCTCATTGAAATTCCGGTTTGTATAATGCCATCATGTGTCGGTTAGAGGGTATGGCAAGCAATGCATTTTGTCTTTTCACATGGCAGCATGTAAATGGCTTGTAAATGGGGAACAAAAAGTCTGGAACAGGGCAACCACAGTAATGTATAGCAAATCAGGTATTAACCCCTTCCTCCCCGTCACATTCACCAGCTAGCAAACAGACACAGCCCTCTCCTCAATACATAAGGCCATGCACAACAAGCATGACCGGAGGCGGGGGGTTAGCCAGATGTTCACATCGATTCTCTTCCATCACATTTTAGTGATATATGTGTTATTTTAACGTTTTTATTGTAATTTTGCATTTTTTGAACCCTTATAAAGTTACGCTTTTTATGATTGGTCTGCACTATGGATATATTTCTTTTTTCATGCACCATCATCTTGCTGTGATCGGAGTTCATCATCTTTTCTGAACCAGGAGTTCTTCTTGTCATCCATAATTGCTTTCTGTTGCCCGTAAAATACTGATATCTTGTGAGTATTCTGTACATAAGAGCCAAGAAATCCACAGACTTTATTCACATTGTTTTATTGTCTACACTCAGATTGTTTTTGTTTTATTTCCCTTATACAGTATGCTCCCCCTGTATTGCGAACAAAATTCTACTACTTGGGGACCAGAGGGTCTTAATTCATTTATTATTGTTACGTTTATATCACGTTTTTTGATTATTCACATAATTGTATCACTTGAACATTTATTTTATTCACTTTATTTTTAGTGATCACTAATAGTGTTAGCGCTTACTTCTTTCACTGTAGCACAGCAACAAGCACAACATACAGTACATCTCAAAATGCATTACTCTATATCGGCTTACCAGGTCACTCAGATAGACCAACACTCAGTGTTCCTCTATTCAAATCCACAAGAATTGGAAAAAGAGCATTTTTCACAGAATGGCCAAGACTTTGTATGTATGTATAGCCAGGTTCCCTCTGGGTCCCTCTTGGTCCCCTGTGGTCCCCTTGGACTTCCCCTTACCTCCGATGAGGCTGCGGCAGGTGCCAGTGGCATGTGGGGGAAGACTGCAGTAGGCTGTGCAAATGCAGGGAGCGTTAACAAGAACTGCCCAGGTGACTGACAACCAGCCCACTATCATTAAAGCAGAATCTCTACCTTCTGCCCTCTCTCAAAATTCTGTGAAGGGAAAAAGAGAGCAGAGATCTTACCTTTGTCTACCAGATGACCTTAATATGAATAAATTATTGGCTAAGAAGGGAAACCTAAATATTGAACACAACCAGTTTAGGTCCTCAATACTATTCCTGCTCTTTTTCATAAAGACATGTCTATCTGACAGCCAACACAGTAAATAACTGTTTGACCATTGTTGTCCTCAAATACTACACTATAGCACTCTGAGTGCAATATTTAGGAGGATCTTTCTCATCTCTAGGGATCATCTCTATGCGGATCTTAGACTTATAAGGAAAAAATTATTTCAAAGCTGTTATGGAGGCCAAAAAACATTATTTGGCCAAACATATGAAAAATGCCAGTAATAATTTGTGGGATCTATTCAAAGTCATTGAATCTTTGCTTGAGCCGGCCTGTTTAAACAAAACCTAAACTCCTGTAGAAATTCCACCACATACTTTTCAACAGGCTTCCTCCTCCAAAGTCTCAAAAATTTGGAATCAAATTTTAGCCACACAACTGTCAACTCATATTTCCACAGTTGACTCGACTAAAACTAGGTGCAGCACTTTCCAATAGCTCTATGGATCAGGTCCTTGTAACGATTAGAGGGATCAAACATCTTCGTGTCCAGAGGACCCTTGTTCGGCCCGACTAATAAAGGAAGCATTGTTAGATCTGGCCACTTTCACTCTTGAAATTGCAAACTTCTCATTGTATTCAGGCTTTTTCCTACCTCACTAAAGGAAGCATTTATTTAACCTCTTTTAAAGAAATCCTCCCTCAATCCATTGAACGTGGATAACTACCAATCAGTTTCCAATATTCAATTTTGAGATAAAATCATTGAAAAACTAGCCCTAAAACGGTTAGTGAACCACCTAGCCCGATTTAATCTGCTGGACTCCCAGCAATCTGGATTTTGAAAAAATTACAGCACTGAGATGACCCTGATAGGTGTCACTGACTTCATGCTCAACACTTTAGACAAAGGGAGCACCGCTGCTCTGATGTGGCTTTTGACACAATCAGTAACACTCTTTTGCTGACCAGGACTTAAATCGGATGTTAGGTTGAGACTGGTTCTAGTTCTTTCTATGTGACCGTAGTCAGACAATCACCCTCAAAGAGAATTATTCAAACCGAATCCCGCTGATTTGTGGCGTCGCTCAGGGATCTGCCATCTCCCCGGTTCTATTTATTATTAATTCTATTAATATTTATGTGAAACCCCTAGGGGACATTATTAGTCGAACACAAATTCATTTCCATCAGTACGTGGATGATATCCAGCTGATGTTGGACATCTCCAACGCTCCGATCACCACGGTGAACGGTCTGATTAATTGCCTTAGTGACATCTCTAATTAGATGGTAGTGAATAGTCTAGAACGTAATGCCTCTAAATCCGAGCTGCTCCTAATAGGCCCTAAAGCACAAGCAGATGATACGCCTTTAACGATCTAAAAATCAATAGCTCTGCCATTCAAAAACATAGTATTAAAGCCCTGCAGCTGGTGCAAAATATGACCCTTACCTTTAAGGCTATCCATGGACTAACCCATCCCTTACATTCAGAACTGCCTAATCAGTAACACCCCCAATCGGGCACTTAGATCTGCCAACACTCCTTAACTGAGCCTCAGTTTAAGGTCAATAAAGCTAGAAGGAATGCTTTTTCAAGATCTGCCCCAAGACTGTGGAATAAGCTCCCTGCTGCTTTAAGAAATCAGGATGCTTTGTTTCTATTCAGACTGTTCTGATTCTCCTACTGTCTCTGTACGTTCTCCCTACCTACCCATTAGACTGTAAGCTCCTCGGGGCAGTAACTCCTCTTCCTTAATGTTACTTTTATGTCTAAAGCACTTATTCCCATGATCTGTTATTTATATTATCTGTTATTTATTTGATTACCCCATGTATTACTACTGTGAAGCGCTATGTACATTAATGGCGCTATATAAATAAAGATATACAATACAATACAATACTGTGTGAGGATCGGGCTTAGCCCGCTTCCTTGACTTGTCTTGTGATGCCCCCAGCGATGCACCTCCTGCTCACAGGATCGAGTGCAGGCGCCGTCCATGGGTTGTCAGACACCGGATCCAAACACAAGTTAGCACTGACAGCAGAACAGCTGATTCATCTAGGACACCTGCAGTGCTAACTCCGCCCGTGATGATCAAGTGGTACGATAGTGATTATCATATTCAGCTGTGCTCCTTGTCTTGGATTGGCTCTATAATCAAGAGTCAATAATCTGCTTCAGCTGTGTACCTCTCCTCCGATTTGTTCACCGACTTTTATATGCTCAGCGATCCCTGCTCCAAATCGGCTGAGCATAGTATTCTCTACCTGGTGACTAAGTGGTTTCCACAAGCTTCTGCTTGCTGTACCTTGCCTTGTTTGTGTTGCCTTGCATTACCTAGTCTTGCATTCCAGTTACTTTGACCACAGACCCCTACCCTACTTCCTGGACCTCTGCAACCCTCGACTTAGGCTTGGATATCAACCACTCTACCTTCTGCAATCTTCGTCCTCTGCTTGGATATCTACCACTCTAGATTGTACTACCCTCATCCTCGGCTAAGTGACCTCAGTCGCCTACCCTCAATCACGGCGAGTATATCTATTGCCTTAGATTTCCAAACCATGACCCGGCTACACAAAGACAGACCTGCTGTGTCCTCTCGGCTTTAGGTTGGTGTTTACAAATCCCCACCTCGGCTTTGTGGTCCTGTCCTGTTTGTGGCGAGCACTCGTTACAGAAAGGAATTAAAAACCTTCCTTTTTAAACAAAACATTGCAGACAGACCCTAATACCATGGCAGACCCCTTCCCTACCTTCCCCATGTGTGCTTTCTGGCCTGTGTTGGTATTCCTGAACGTTTCCTGATATGTTTTTGGTAGGTCCCGGTTGTAGGTCTGGGATGGACATCCTCCCTAAGTTCCTACACTTGCTCTAGTACTGACTTTCTTGGTTAGTAGAGAATTAGAAAAAAAATCTAAATAAATATTACAGAGGAAAAAGCAACACATTTTAGCCATGCTGTGAATGGAAAAGGAAAGGGAGACGTCAAATGTCATTCCTATGCTAATGTGCTTAGACGATAGGATAGATGGTAGGGGATATTAGCAGCTGTGGGATTCAGCCGGTTCGCACTGATTTGTGTGAACCTGTTACTAAAATTTCATAAGTTTGCCGAACCGGTGCTTAATTCTCTTACCTGCAGCGGGCGGCGTCTACCAGCATCTTTTCCCTGCATAACTTCTCAATAAGGCCGCGCAGTGTCAAATGGAGTCGCCTTGCCGTGCCAATGAGAACGCCAGGTGATGTAACTGCATCATGTGATGTCCATTGCTATGGCAACGAGACACTACGTGATGTCATGACCCAGCCATTTTGAGAAGATATGCAGGGAAAACATGCTGGTAGACGTCACCCACTGCCCGCCAAGGTAAGGTTATTACAAAATTTCAATCTCACCCCTGGATATTAAGCCAGATTTAGGGGAAATTTTGAGGAGCTCTGTAATGAGAATGGAATTTTCTTGTGTTTCTGATTGACTAGGTGCATGATGAGTTAACTTTTGTCTCTTACAGATATACTTAAATGTAGTAATTTTGCTGTGAACAGGAGACTGATGGAAAATAACTGCTAGAATAATTGTTATGAGAAGCACAAGATATAGCTTCACTCCCTCGCCTTCCTAACTGGGATGTTGGCTGAATGCCTGTGTGTGTTCTCTGACACATTTTTTCCTGCATGAAATGTGCCAGACTCTCAACTGTAGCAAAGCTGATACTATACCCAGGACTGCACACAGTACAAATGTGATCTCAGAATAACAACTATTGACCAGGCAGCTCATCTTAACCGATGATGGGAGTCCCCTGGTTGTTGATGACATCATGAGCGGTATCCTGAGTGCCATAGAATGCTGAAATATATCCGAAGCTAAGTACCCAATAAATTATATTTACTCATAACAACTGGTGTTGGTGTTATTCATGTGTATACTTGTGGCTGAGATCGACAACCCAAATCAATCTCTTGAACAAGTAATTTTCTTGTCAGATCAAGCTCCGTTTCAGATATTTTAAGTTTATATACCCCTTTTATATAACCAGGAGGCAATCCGAGACTTGGGACTGGATTGCAGGATCTGCATAGAGAGATACAGAAAGCCAAAAGAGTTGATGAGGTCACCATGTGATAGTGTATAGAGAGAGAAAAGGAGATGTCCCAGAACACTAACGGGCAGATCAACAGAAGATGAAGACATGTTGATAACAGAGACTGAAAATGTGCAATGGGTGAGTTATGGGTAGAACCAGAATAGAGTTTTGTTGCAGATTCCAAGAGCGTTTAGAATATGAAGGAGAAGAGATTGATCTACACTATTGAAAGCAAATTTTCTATACAGTATCTCACATAGGCCTAGACAAAATTATTTTATATTATAGAGAGATAGTAAGATATGGGAATATTCACCCGATTTATTTATTTTAATCTCAAATTCAGCCCTACCCCTTGTTAGAATAAGCTGCACACATCTTCTCGCTATCTTCATTGGTCTTCATTGGTTTTCAGACTTACTGAGGTAGCCAAGCTGATGCTGACAAAATTAAATCCTCCACCTCTTTTGCTTCATGCTACCCAATGACTGATAACTCCTCCTGTCAGGCTCCAGCAATTATAACTAACTAATACACTGTGCATTATGATGTCACTAATGTTCTCCCTTGACCTCCAATTGCTATGGTCAGCTGCATACCTGGCCAAATGCAGAAGGTATTTTGTGGCGTTAAGCCCAGCCAGCAATCAGCCAGGAAACTCGAGGCATAGTTTTATTTTTAATAGTGGTATTATTAGTTTATTATAATGTACAGTTAGTTAACTCTATATTACTAAATTAAAAAATATATTCTTTGTGCGCTAATTTGGGCCACGTTTTAAATTCAGTAAACAATGAAATCCATTTATTTCAGGAATCACGAAAAATGTATGATGTAGTATTGCAGTAAAGTAAACAGATAACAGAAATATCTCTTTCCTCAAGGTTTTATAATACAAATATAGATAAACCTTATTCATTAATGTAAAAGCAACTCTATTTATAAAGAGGGCGTTGGAGAGCTGCCCTATCTCATAGAATGTGTACAGTTTTTTTTAATCTAGGTTCTAAGTGGGAACAATATCTAACACTGCTTACAGTACCATAAGTATCTATAACTACAGTGCATTGCAAAATACATTATTTAAAGCAATTAAAAACAATTTACGGAATCTTATTGAAAATAAACATAACGTTATTATTTATTAAGTCATTAATGTCCAAGCACCTGGATCATGTACTGATTAGCTGAAAAGTATGGAAAGAAAAGCATTTCACTTTGTATGACCTCTAGCTGTGTCTAGAGTACTACCTTCCATACATAATTTACTGAAGGGAAAGGGTAAAATATATGACACCTAGCTTATGTACAGTATAACCTTAAATTAAAACTCTCAATGTAGGTTTTACCAAGTGTCAAATGAAGGCTTTAGTGTTCACAAAGTCGAAATGAGTAGAAGTCAATGTAAGTTCACAATACCAGGTGGAATGTGGATGTACATGACACCAGAGCAAGGGTTTGGAGGCTCACACGCTCTTTAATTTAAGGATACTCATGCAAAGATTTTATTTTTTAGATAGAAGAAACACAAGAATAGAATATTTCCTAAGGTTCTATAAACTTTGCGAGACAAAAAACATATGGCCCATTATCTCGTTAAAGGTCTCCATATGTGCTAGTGGGAAGGAGACTTACCAATGGTATTTGATCTTTCTATGTTCCTACTGTACATATATACACATTTCAACATATATTATATAGACTAATACATGCAGAGTACTAATCTCTCTCAGTTCACATTTCCAATCCTGGAAATGTCTAGTTCATTTCATATACCTTAAAGGTGGCTTAATGCTGTTTATCCATTCTTGGGTTGCTCAAGAAAGATCTGCCATGTTTGAAGTAATATAAGATTAGAAGTAGTATAAGATTAGAAGTATAAGGAGATTATTCATTAAATGATAATTGTGAGGATCGAGACATTATAACAATGAAACTCCGAAGACTTCTGTCCGATCTTGGCATTATCCACCTTTTTGCCATTTGACTCTCATTAGAGTGTCAGTCACATTTTCATCGGTCACCCAATTTCTGTCCTAGATTTTTCATTGCTCCTCCATATTCTTCCTATAGAATTCTGGATCCACAGCCTTCTTCCAATTAATTAATGGAGTACTGTAATTGTTTTTCCAAATGTCTATACAGTATGGCTCATTTTACATTATATATGGTCTATATTACACATCTATATTTATCTGCTAGAAATCAGATTTGTTTAAAAACTACAGTCTACTTTATCATGCAAAAATGGGTTTCATTTCTGCAGTCCAAGGATATAAATGAACGAATGACAGTTGCAGGGGTAAGAAATATGCATACAGTGCACCGGGGATCAGTTTAAAGAATAACATTTAATTTAATACCTGGTCCAAAAAGACCTAACAACCAATTAAATTAAACATACATATATCAAAAACATAACAAAACACAATAATAATAATAGTATATTTATTAAAATAAACCAGATCTCAACCAATGATGGAATTCAAGAAAGAAGATGCTGGCTCAACAATTGAACAAAACAAATTAATATACTTCAAATAAGTACCAAAATTACATTTTACAAAAGGGAGAGGGGGAGAGGGGGGGAGACAAGTGCTAACTGTGAGTGCAAAGCGTATTGCCGTGGGATGTGCTGATATGAAGTCTGGACTGCATAGACACTTGGTAGACCTCTCCTCTGCTCGAATTTCCCGGTTTCATTGTCCAAGTCAATTTGGTGAGTGCGCCGAACAGCCTCACGTGACCTCTATGCATTTCGCAACTGCGTGCTCCGTCAGGGGTTCACGTTGGAGACTGTTCACACGCTTTATATATTTATTTATTTATAAAATATTTTACCAGGAAGTAATACATTGAGAGTTACCTCTCGTTTTCAAGTATGTCCTGGGCACAGAGTAAAACAAAATAATACATGGTTACAAATACAGTTACATAAATGAACAAGGTATACATTATATACAAGACATTGCATGCACAGTTAAAGAAAATATATATTATGAGCGTACTGCTGCGGCCAAGTTTATTCGAGCATTTGCCCGTTCTTGGCCGCAGCAGTAGCCTGGCGCGCGCCCGTCACCCTCGGAAGCGGAAGAGCGCCCTCCGATCGGGGCGCTCTCCCTACCGCTGCCGGGTCCGCCGGGTCCCCCGGAACCCCCTGCCGCCGTCCCCCACATCGCGGGACACCAGGGCTCCCTCGGGGAGCCCTGGACGCGCGTGCAGGGGGCGCAGGCTCCCGAAGACGCGTGACCGCGCGTCTATGACGCGCGGCACGCCGAGGGGCGGCCACTAGCAAGCCGGGAAATCTCCCGGCTTGCGGATCTGGCCGCACTGCAATTAAGTGTGTCGGCAGTGTATGAATCAGTTACAGACCAGATTAAAGTGTGAGACAGCCTTAGGTTTGAAAGAACTTAAGCTGGTGGTGGATATGAGAGTCTCTGGTAGGTTGTTCCAGTTTTGGGGTGCACGGAAGGAGAAGGAGGAACGTCCGGATACTTTGTTGAGTCTTGGGACCATGAATAGTCTTTTGGAGTCTGATCTCAGGTGATAGGTACTGCATGTGGTAGGGGTGAGGAGCTTGTTCAGGTAGCTGGGTAGCTTGCCCAGAAAGTATTTGAGGGTGAGACAGGAAAGGTGAACTTTGCGCCTAGACTCTAGTGATGACCAATCTAGTTCTTTGAGCATTTCGCAGTGATGTGTGTTGTAGTTGCATTGGAGAACAAAACGACAAATTGAATTGTAGAGGGTGTCAAGTTTGCTAAGGTGGGTTTGAGGAGCCGAGCCATATACTATGTCTCCATAGTCAATAATTGGCATTAGCATCTGCTGTGCAATACGCTTTCTGACCAGGAGACTTAGGGAGGATTTGTTCCTGTAAAGTACCCCTAGTTTGGCATAGGTCTTGGTTGTCAGGGTATCAATGTGCATCCCGAATGTTAAGTGGGAGTCAAACCATAAGCCCAGGTATTTAAAACTAGTGACAGGTGTTAGGGTGGTGGTAGCGTTGGTTCTAATCAGGAGCTCAGTCACTGGAAGCTTTACAAATTTAGTCTTGGTCCCAAATACCATTGTTACAGTCTTGTCAGTGTTTAAAAACAGTTTGTTTTGGGAAATCCAGTTTTCGAGTCTCAAAAAGTCAGACTGAAGTATGTGTTGAAGGTCAGAGAGGCTATGGCTGTGTGCATACAGGATTGTGTCATCTGCATACATGTGTATTGAGGCTTCCTTACAAGCTGTGGGAAGATCATTAATGAACACTGAGAAGAGTAGGGGCCCCAGAACAGAGCCTTGCCAGGTGATATCCAGGGGGTTGGAGTTAGAGCCTGAGATTGACACATGTTGGGATCTTCCTGATAGGTAGGACTGAAACCAGTTTAAAGCATGTTTCCCTATTCCCGAGCTCTGGAGTTTGTTAAGCAGGATAACATGATCAACTGTGTCAAAAGCCTTTGCAAAATCTAGGAATACTGCACCAGTGAGTTGTCCCCGTTCCATTCCACACTGGATTTCATTGCAAACTTTTAGCAGGGTAGTTACGGTGGAGTGTTTGGGATGAAACCCAGACTGGAATTGGCTAGGGAAATTTGTCTTGGTGTAGAAATCGCTTAATTGGGAGTGGACACATTTTTCCATAACTTTGGATAGAATTGGGAGAAGTGAGATTGGCCTGTAGTTTGAGACAGTGTTTTTGTCCCCACTTTTGAAGATTGGGACAACTCTGGCAGTTTTTCAGGTCTTAGATATATGGCCTGCAGACAGGATAGAGTTGACTATGGACGCAATTGGTTTGGCAATGGCTGGGGCACCAAGTCGTAGGAACCTAGATTGTAGTAAGTCGGGTCCACATTGGCTGCTTAGTTTTAGTTTGAGGAGCGCTTGTGTAATCTCCTCTTCAGATACTGGGCTAAATTGAAAATTGTGGGCAGTGTTGGGAGGGGGTGGGACTGTAGGGATACTCCCAGGATGAGATTCATGTTTGGGGTTTGTGCTGCGTTTCGCTAATAAGTTAGTGGCACACCCCACAAAGTAATCATTGAATGCATTTGCAATGTCAGTGGGGTTTGTCAGAGTAATATCCCCCTTAGTGATATTACTTGGTTGTTGATGGTTAGGAGCCTGGAATATATTGTTAATAACCTTCCAGAAGTTAGCTGGGTTTGATGTATTTTGGTGGAGATTGTCAGAGTAATATTGTGCTTTTGCATACCTTGTTTGCCTTGTGCACACGTTCCGCAGGCATCTGTAGTGATTTAGATCCTTGGTAGTGCCAGTTACTTTGTAGTTTTTCCACAAGGTATCCCTGAACTGGTAGAGTGCTATAACTTCAGGTGTAACCCATGGAAGGTGGGCCCCCCATACCCTTATTTTGCGTAGTGGAGCATGGGTATCGCAGAGTTTTAAGAACTCGGATTGGAAATAGTCGAGCGCAGAATCAGGGTCGGGAATTAAATCGATTCTGTGCCATGGGCAGTTGGTAAGGTCATCCAGAAACTGTTGTGGGTTAAAGTTTTTGAATGTTCTAGTGAGGAGAACTTTAGGGCTTGAATGGGGCGGTTTAATTTTCCTTACACAGTACACTATTGCATGGTCACTGAAAATATCAGGAAGGATGCCAGAGGATTGGATTCTGCTGGGGTTTGAGGAGAGAATCCAGTCTAGCAAGGAATGGTTATGCGACTTCCGGTTTATTCGTGTGGGTTGGGAAATGAGTTGCGATAGGTTAAGTGACTTGAGTTGTATCAGGATTTTGTGGTTTTTAGGGTCAAGCCAATTGAAGTTGAAATCCCCTAGAACTAGCAGCTCACTCTTCTCATTCAGAGAGGAAATGGAGGCAAGAAATTGGGTGATATCAGTCAAGGATTGTAGAGGGGCTTTAGGGGGGCGGTAGATGCCAGCAAGCAAGATGGGCTTAGAAAAGGGGAGGCAGATTTTGCCAACTAGAGTTTCAAAAGAGGGTGGACTTGGTGGGCAATGTAACAGTGTAAATTGTAAGGTGTCTGCAATATAAAATAACACCCCTCCTCCTCTCTTTGACCTATCTCTCCTAAAAATGGAGTATCCCTGAATGGCGATATTTGCATCAGGGGTTTTTGAGGATAGCCATGTTTCTGTAAGAATGATGGCTTTGGGTTTATGCATAAGGCACCATGCCCTTAGTTCATCCAGTTTGGGCAGCAAGCTCCGGATGTTTATATGGGCGACAGATAGACCTTTTTGGAATTTAAAGGTGGAATTCTCAGGGGCATGGGACAGAGCTGAAATGGGAGGACCTGGGTTAGTTTCAACATCACCTGCTAGAGAGAGTAATAGTATGAGTAGGAATTTGGGTAGTTGTTTGCAAGTTGTAAATTTGTGGTGTTTTCCATTTGAGTGTGCGGTGGTTGGTGTGCTGGTTTTTAGAGTTCTCCACCAACATTCAGTAGATAGTGCAAGGCTTTTCAGTAGTCCAGGGTGTATGGTGATGTTGGGTGTGGGCAAGGATGGAGGAGTTTGTAGTGGATAGAGGGAGTAACATCTCCATGAGGGCAGGAGAAAGAAAAAAGTTAGAAGACATAGCAGGTTCATGATGCCAGAGGTAGGCAGTGCTGCAAGGAGCTGCTGTGAGCAGAGTGAGTGTGTGCAGACTAAACAGCAGGGGTGGGCCTGTACCTTGTCAAGTGTTTTGCTGCATTGCAATGCTAGGGTCAATTCAAGGTTTCAGTGTTTTGTGCAGTCAGTTTTGGGAGAGGCTGCAGTGAAAGAAGTTGTAAAGGGGGGGGGGGTTGAAATAGGCAGGTTAGTAAGCATGGGATCATAGTGTGATCTGAATAGCATACCGTTTGTTGTCTTGAGTAAAAGAGTGTGCAGTCCCCAGTCACCACTAGTCAAACTGTAGTCTAACTGTATCACTTAAAAACCTCACTTTAAATGCCTCACTGCCTAATGCAGTTCCTGCCCAATGCAGCGAAGGTGTTAGTATTATACACAAAAAAAAAAGTCACATGACCCTCCCCCTCCCCAATCAGTCAGCTTGTTCCATTTGGTCAATTAACACAGATTTAAGAGGAAAAAAAAAAAACCTTTTTACATTCAAACATACTAACTTATATATCAATTCAACAAGGCCAGATTCAGTCTTATACAGAGGGTTTCAACATCAGGAACATACTTATATATCAATTCAACAAGGCCAGATTCAGTCTTATACAGAGGGTTTCAACATCAGGAACATACTTATATATCAATTCAACAAGGCCAGATTCAGTCTTATACAGAGGGTTTCAACATCAGGAACATACTTATATATCAATTCAACAAGGCCAGATTCAGTCTTATACAGAGGGTTTCAACATCAGGAACATACTTATATATCAATTCAACAAGGCCAGATTCAGTCTTATACAGAGGGTTTCAACATCAGGAACATACTTATATATCAATTCAACAAAGCCAGATTCAGTCTTATACAGAGGGTTTCAACATCAGGAACATACTTATATATCAATTCAACAAGGCCAGATTCAGTCTTATACAGAGAGTTTCAACATCAGGAACATACTTATATATCAATTCAACAAGGCCAGATTCAGTCTTATACAGAGGGTTTCAACATCAGGAACATACTTATATATCAATTCAACAAGGCCAGATTCAGTCTTATACAGAGGGTTTCAACATCAGGAACATACTTATATATCAATTCAACAAGGCCAGATTCAGTCTTATACAGAGGGTTTCAACATCAGGAACATACTTATATATCAATTCAACAAGGCCAGATTCAGTCTTATACAGAGGGTTTCAACATCAGGAACATACTTATATATCAATTCAACAAGGCCAGATTCAGTCTTATACAGAGGGTTTCAACATCAGGAACATACCTGTGAAGAGAATGCAATTAGATTCATGTCATATCAGCTGAGGTTATTGGTCTTGCATGAAGAAAGTGAGTATATTAACTATATATATATATATATATATTAACTGTAGTCTAACTGTATCACTTAAAAACCTCACTTTAAATGCCTCACTGCCTAATGCAGTTCCTGCCCAATGCAGCGAAGGTGTTAGTATTATACACAAAAAAAACAGTCACATGACCCTCCCCCTCCCCAATCAGTCAGCTTGTTCCATTTGGTCAATTAACAGCACAGATTTAAGAGGAAAAAAAAAAAACCTTTTTACATTCAAACATACTAACTTATATATCAATTCAACAAGGCCAGATTCAGTCTTATACAGAGGGTTTCAACATCAGGAACATACTTATATATCAATTCAACAAGGCCAGATTCAGTCTTATACAGAGGGTTTCAACATCAGGAACATACTTATATATCAATTCAACAAGGCCAGATTCAGTCTTATACAGAGGGTTTCAACATCAGGAACATACTTATATATCAATTCAACAAGGCCAGATTCAGTCTTATACAGAGGGTTTCAACATCAGGAACATACCTGTGAAGAGAATGCAATTAGATTCATGTCATATCAGCTGAGGTTATTGGTCTTGCATGAAGAAAGTGAGTATATTAACTATATATATATATATATATATATATTAACTGTAGTCTAACTGTATCACTTAAAAACCTCACTTTATATATCCCCTGCGGCCAATAGAAAATGACTATCTAAAAGTAGAACTCCTTGATAAAGCACTTTGTCGTGCGAAACGTGTAGGAGGTTTTTCATCTCCTTATGATAATGTTTTTTAGACGTAAACAAAGAAGTAGAAATCCCTACTGATGCACTCACTATAATTCAAAAATAATAAAGTTTTAACAAATAGTCAGAAAACAGAAAAATACATGCTAATAAACCCCGAAGAAGTTCCTAGTCGGAACGAAACACGTGTCGGGTGACGTCATCAGCGTGACCGGGCTAGCAGTAGCCTGGCCAGTTTTCTATTTACAGCACGGTGTACTCTGTTAGCTGCTAGATAATCTAAGATGTGGGCCGAATGAAGATCCCACTAGCTAGCACTATAAACCTGTTCAGCTCTCTTCTGGGTCCCTAACCCACGTCTGCGGACACCTGGTACCCAGCGTTTTTATATGTGGCGTATTTTACTTACATAAGATGCTAGGCTAGAGGTAACAGCTCAACAATCTCAGACATAGCCCTATTAGGGTAATGAAAATGACCTGAATTAAAGGTCTTGTTCGCTACAGAATATAGCAGCATAACTACTGCTGCAGTCACAGCAAATTCAGCTGTGCATTTTCACATAGTGAAGACTCTGTACCTCTTCAATATAGGAGATATATCTGAGAGGGAGCATGACCCAGTGCCTGCATTTTTATGTAGCAATACTGGGTTCATTGTATTCAACACATTACCTCACGATTAGCCCCTATATATATACACCAGGGGTCTGATCCAATGATATACACTGTAGCTGCACGATTCAACATACTTACCTCTATTGTCAAGATTACCTTATAATATCCTGATTATTCTCAGTAGATACCAAAGTGTTACATATTGGCAATTTAGAGTTTCCCTTATAGTACCCAGTGGGAATTCCTACCCACCAGCTGTTGTTAACATGCGCTATCATTTAGGTTTTAATTAGCATGTATTTTTTCTGTTTTAGACTATTTATTAAAACTTTATTATTTTTGAATTATAGTTTGTTCATCAGTAGGGATTTCTGCTTCTTTCTTTACGTACACCCTCTCTATCCCAGATAGCACCACTTCTAGTCTCTCCCTCGTTAGTCAGCGGCTGAGCAGAGCTTATCCACCCTCTCTTCCCTATTCCCCCTTATATGATAATGTTTTTTGACAATACATTTTCATATTTGTGTACCACCTGGCTCCCCTAGCAGTGCACTGATTGTGCTTTTTTGTTGCTATCTAAAAGTAGCACTGATACATGGTCACAAAAAATGTAACAGATATCGTTATAATAAACTTCAAGTGCGCACGTGAAAAACAGACCGCAATAAACCTAGTTAGCCACAATATTTAACACATGCAGACATATTGTATTTCAGCCTATGTGGCATTGGGTCAATAATGTACAAAAGTGCATGATAAATGTTCCCTATTCAGTGATACAATGTGAACTGTAATGTATGACAATTATCACTCAAATTAATAAGTGACAGATCTGTACTGGAAGAAAGATCCAATCCAGTAAGTGGATGTGATGCAAAGACGAACAAAATGAGAACATGATTATAATAACATGGTTAATGTCCCGTGCAGCAAAGAGTGACGAAAATGAAATAATATCAATAATAACATTATCAATTGCAAATGAGTGAAAGTGGGGAGCGTTGAGATCACTGAGATCACAGGCAGTACCTCCGCAGCAGGAGATCGCGATCGCGTCAGAAACCTTGAGGAACGGAGGCTGGAAGGAACTCTATACCGTCAAAAAGCAAACTATAATCCATTCGACATGTGTGAGTGCATTTTAAAATCTCTATTGTTATTTGATCTAATAAAAACTATATTATGCTATGGGAAGTATTTGTGCTTCTACCTTTTAGTTAAGTATTTTAAAATATGCAGTACTTGTAATTTTTTTAAACTTTTTTTAAAACCATGTAATAAAGGAGAATAAGGGTACAAAACCCCAAAATGGGTTCACAGATTTACCTGAAGTCTAACATAACATTGGGGGCAGTTTGAAGGGGTGGTAGATGGGGTGTTACCTGGTGGGCCCTGGATTCCCCAGTCCATCAATCTGATTTTTTGAGACTTGAAAACTGGATTACCCAAAACAAACTGTTTTTAAACACTGACAAGACTGTAACAATGGTATCTGGGACCAAGGCTACATTTCTAAAGCTACCAATGATGGAGCTACAGATCAGAACCAACTCTAAAACTCTAACACCCCCCTGTCACTAGTTTAAAATATTTGGGCAAATGGTTTGACTCCCACCTAACATTTGGATTGCCCGGACATTCAAAATCTATGCCAAACAAGGCGTACTTTATAGGAACTAATCCTCCCTAAGGCGGCTGGTCAGAATGTGCATCACACAGCAGAAGCTAATGGCAATTATAGACTATGTCTAACATATATTATCTTTAACTGTTCATGCAATGCCTTTATATTCTGTATGTAACCCATGTCCTTCCCCCCCCTCTGGGAGAATGACTGCATTACTGTCTTAGTGTGGTGCTGTGGCATACTGTACCTGCTCGTTCAGGAGAGCTGAGTAGCCACGATGGTAAGGGGCAACAGGACAGGCTTTTGGTGGTCTCTGGGTTCTTGCTCATTGGTTCAGTGTCTCCAGCAGTGATGGGCTCCTGGGATGCAGGAAGTCAGCTCCCACCACAGCACTCCCTAACCCTCCTGCCCAGGAACTGACACCCAGGCAGAGGTATAGTGAACAAGTAGATTTATTTGACATGCTGCATCAGCTCTTCACAAAGCATAGTTGTTGAAGTCCAACGTCCCAGGACTTCAGGATGGTGCTTGCCCCGATAGTATTTTTTCCAAATCTTAATGGTTGCTACCCTTGTCATCGTTGCAAAATGTGTAGATATTTGATTAAAACTAAAACCTTCTCAGGCACAGATGATAATAGGGTATTTAATATTTTATAATGTATCACGTGTAACACAGATCATGTCATCTATATGCTCATTTGTGGGTGTAATAAACGATATATAGGTCTTACTACAAGGCCTTTAAAACAACGCATACTTGAGCATATGAGATTGATCATTAAAAAAGATCCATTACATCCAGTGTCTAAGCATTTTGATTCTTGACAGAAGGGAAGTTTGATTACTTTCAAATGTGTTGCTTTAGAAAATGTGAAGCCACATTTCAGGAGGGGGAATAGAGCCAATCTGCTTCACAGGCGTGAAGCATTTTGGATATTCACACTGAATACTTTAGTACCCAATGGGTTAAACATCGATTGGAGTTGAAAGAGTTTTTTTTATAAACTTCTGTGCTAATTGTGTATTACTCATATTTTTTATTAAATACTATACACAATTTTCTTCTTTTTTCCTCTTTTTATGTTATAACATTAAATTAAAATTATTTAAAATAATTACATTTTTATATAGTAGTAACATCAATTGATGTAATTATTTATTCTAAAGGTTAAAGAAAAAGAAAGAAAAATAAGGTTATTGCTATATTGTTATATTGAACAACTTTGGTTTTCTCTTTTGTAATCCCAATCGATGTATTCTCTAATCCCAATGGATGTACTTTCCAACCTCTGCAACCCTTTTGTCATTTGTGATGTTCTTCCTAGATTATCAGTCATTGATACAGTTAGCTAGTAATCTTCTCTTCCAGTATTTGCTGTCACCTATGTTGCTATCTATGATATGATAACTCAAATGCCATATAATTTATATTGCTTTATTAATTAATGTATACACTGGATATAGGATGGCATTCCTCTTATGTATCAACAAGTGGCATATTAGTCATTAACCTGATGTAAGACTTTATTGTTTATGTCTGATTATGGTATATTGTCAAATTAATGTCATTATCTTATTATGCCATCCCCTTTTATATACGAGTTCCAATTTGTTATATGTTTATTTGATTTGACTTATTTATATATTATGTATTGTTTTTATGGCTTGTTTCCTTGTAGTGCAACTTTTTCTTCATCTTCTTTATTTTCTTCCTTCTTTTTTCTACTTACCTTTCTGTGTTCTGCTTCTGTTCTTTCTGCAAGACAAAATCAATTAATTAATTATTTTAAACAGCTGTCTTGCATGACGGGGATGCATGTTAAATACTCAAGACCTCCCCTATCTCACTACTCCTTGAGAAAGCGCCACAGTGGGCGTGAAACGCGTGGGAGAGTACTATGTACTGTTTGTTTATTTTGTTTTTTATGTAGTCTAATAAATTAGGTTTTAATTTTCTTGCTGGTGAGTTCTACTTTTTTCTTGGAGCGGATGGATATGGTCTTTGCCTGTGCACTTTGCTACCGTGAGAGGATCTACAACCACCACCGGATGTCCCAGGGAGACGTCTCTACACGTCGGGGCTACATTGGACTTCCAGGGAGCCAGGTGGTGATCGATTGTGAGTAACGTGTACTCCACACCGGGCGCAGCCGGGGTGAACCGAGGGAGACGGAGTGAGTTGCTTTCTCACGTTATGTCCCCTAAAGTGTTCCGTTAAGCCCTCCTTGCCTTCCCTGCTACCCTACATTGTTTGTGTTACCCTTTTAACCCGCAATATCCAGTGCAAACTCCTGTGACTATTTATGATATATGGCTGCTGCTAGCAGCATTGACCGTCACTCTTTGAGCTTGTACACGGTTCTTTTCAGAGTATCCCGATAGTATGGAACCTGGAGTCTTGGTGGTCCCCAGGCCTTTCGGCTTGAGGTGGGCCAGCTCATCCACACATGGGAGACCTTGTGAATGCGTAGTGCTATAGACTTCACAACAGTAAGGTAGGTAAATAGATGAATAACCGGATACTATATATCCTATATATATGTTAATAAAGTTGTGATATGTATACCTTGAGAAAGAGCTCTGTGAAGCGTGAAACGTTGGTGGGGCTCTCCTGTGCCCCCTTTTTTCCATGACCAATAAATATTTTTTTATGGGATACGCACCTTTCTCTTCACTATTTTTTGATACTAACAGTAGTGCTCTTCCAGTTTTCTTCTCTTCCACACCATGGGAGAGTCTGACAGCCCATGCCCTCACCTTCGCAGGCAGAGCAAGACTGCTCTAACTTTGCAACACCCACTCGTTAGCTTCAGGAAGGGGTGAACTCATGGACTGCACCCATCACTGATAGGCTTACACAGGCCACAAGTGGGCGGAAAGGGGGGGTCAATTGCCCATAGATTAACCCATGAAGGCTACTTACTAGAATAGCTTACTAGGGACTTACATCACAGATACACTGTGGGGGAAAGAGAGGTACTTATGGACATACCATGTTACAAGTATAATGTATGTCTGTTCATTTAATGTAAGCATGATTTGGAACCATAACTCTGTGCCCAGGACATACTTGAAAATGAGAGGTAACTCTCAATGTATTACTTCAGGTAAAACCTTTTCTAAATAAATACAGTATTCATAATTTTATATGCATATTCCTTTTCAGGCTGTACTGTATACAGTATGTTGATGATCAGCATTGTTGTGATTGCAATATTTATGTGCTTTTCCTTAAACTCTTTCTAATTATTACCTGGATTGTTGCACAGTGTGGTTTATATCTGTCTTTATGATAAAATATTTATATTCAGTTAACTGTGGTTAAGTGCAGAATGTATTTTTTTACAGGGGTGTTAAACTTGAAATATAGTTTGCAGCAGCCCCCTTGATTCTCTCCAGGGATAACTTGTTCTTAAAAATAATCCACGACCCCCTCCTTCACCAATATACTGTAGTTACACAATATAGGACTGTAATACAGTAAAACTATACAGATCAAATAGGATTACTACCATTTTATATACATTTACCAGCTTCAAATTAAATAACATACAGAGACACATATCATGAAAATGCACATATATTTCTACCCTAGGGGATTTTTTTTTTTAATATTTTATATTTTTCATATACAAATATCCTTTCTGGATTATTTAAAACCGGCTCATATTTCTTAATGCAGTTTATCATAACTTTGAGCAAAATAACAAGAAAGAGTGAAATACAAGAGAATGTCTATAATAAGACAGGTAATACAGTATGAAATATAATGATGTAATATGAGAACAACTCATTAATATCTAAATGATTGTTATATTTAATATACAGTATGTGCAAGTTTTTACAATAGAAAAATATTTATAAAGGATATTAAGACATAAATTACTGTGCTGTATTGTATTGAGATCCTTCCTATTGGAAGTTACTCACAAATGTACAGGGTTGAATGATTAATATATATATACATATATATATTTTTAAAGGTAGCTTATAAACTGGGTACTAGTGTTATTAATGTTTTACTTTCGTTAAATGGTTAGCATTATTTTTTAAAGCAAAATTGTATGCAATTGAGCTTATTAGAGCTAAAATCATATTTATCCCAGATTCACTATGCAGTTTTACGGTTACTGGGTTAACTTGCGCTTGTTACTGACAAATAGAGTTGGATGAATGTGTCAAAATTTGAGCAGCAAATTCTTCTCTTTGTTTTGACCAAAATGCAATCTGCAGATGGATATTCGTACTGTTGGTGTTTTGTACAGTAACAAATTTGGGCGAATTCTCCTGAAGCTGCTGTCGTTTTCCCTTCGTCCCCCCTTTCTGCGAAATGCATAAAATCAGCCCATGAATCTTTATACATTAAATTCAATGCAAAATGTTAAAAGGTTAAAACATCCGACTTTTTTACTGTTGTTGTTCATGTAGCCCCCTTTCCCCTGTGTCAGGGCGACTACATGTGCTGCTAATACCTGCGCGGCAAATAATAGGCCGGAGCCTCCGCCACGGGGAGCCTGGGGTGTGTATATATCTCTACTAACATCACCTCCACCTGGGAAGGATCCTTACACACTGGGATAGCCAATCCCAAGACAATATGCCCAGTAATACACACACAGAGTATGGGAAAAAGTATTTACTGGAAAGTAATAAACAATAACAGTAACAGGTAATAAATCAGTATATACCAACCAACGGAATATCCCCACAGTACTTGGGTGCAGGGGCACCACTGTCCCTGTGTCCAGACCCAAGGGACCTTTCCCACCCCCAAGTGTGGGACAGTGCTGCCCACATGAATGTTGGTGCACTTATGAGGATACCTTCCTGGGTGCTCCAGCACCGACGTGAACTGGGTAGTAATTGTCAACCAATCAGTCTGTTCCAACGAAGATCCGCCTCCACGTTGGGTGGCTTCCCGCATGGAGTGTACCACCTCAGGATAGTCTCTGACTTGGTTGGACCTGGTCCAGGCCTAGCCGCAGGCCGCGCACACCGTGTGTGTCTGTCACGTTGCAACTGATAATGGCACTAGCAGGTTAAGGGGAGTGTCCATTTCTGAGGGGACTTCTCTATGACACCACAAGCTAGAGATGGCCGTGGCCTAGTTTGGACCTGATGGGGGTAATCTGACCTAGTCCAGCAGAGCACTTCTCCCTGGACCTTACCTATCCCCTTGCTGTCCTGCTTCCGACTGACCCTGCTTCCCTGAGCACGCAAAATGTATCTTTCTCCCTATAGGAGATTCCGGCCACACGATTGGCTGCTGAATACCATGCGTCTAGCAGCCACAAGGGCAGCTGGGGAGTGTAGTTCCCCTGCAGAGTACTTCTTGTAATGGCTGCCGCTACAGAAGCTACTGTGCATGCGCAAGGTGTGCCAAGATGGCCACCGCAACCCAAACTTGCACTGCGCTTGCGCAAGGAGTCGCCAAATAGCTGCTGCCTTTGCCGAGGAGCTCCGGCGATGCGCTCGCCTGCACCAACCTCCCTGCACCGGAAGTAAGAAGAGGGGGAACGCAGCTGAACCAGGGGACCAGAGGGGACCTGGTTACATCCACATTGTAAGGGAAGGAAGCAGGGTGTGGGCTGGTGGTTGACTGGGTTAATGTGTGCGTAGGCAAGTAGGATTTGAGGAAGAAGGTACAGACAGTCACAGGAAGTGACAGCCAGACAGGGACAGCCCAGGAGAGGGATATTTTTTGTTTTTCATTTTTCTTTTTGTTATGGAGAGTGGTGACAGGGACAGGAGAGATTTTCAACAGACTCAGTTAGCAGTGCAGGTAGAACAGCAACAACAGCAGTTGATGTACTGGTTGCTTTTTCTGGTTCCAGCAGTAGGAACCGCAGTAGTATTGGGGTGCAAAGCCAGCCAATCACATGAACAGGAATCCCTTTAAAGACCTAGTGATGGGAAAGAGAAAAATGAAAACCTGGATTTTGTGCACTGCAAAATAAACTAAAATTCACTAAATCATAATAGTTATGGTAACTGAATCCAAGGGGGACTGAGAAGAGCACCCCACCCATCACTTTACCTCCCAGTGGACTCCTGCTGGGTGTACCCCGCTTGGATACTGCAGTACACCAGGGCCCGGAACATCCTCCCCTTCCAAACACTGCTTCCTGGTCTTATATATAATCAGTTTGGCCAATGGCAAGAGCAGGTTGGCAAGGCGGTCACTAGGCACATTGTCCTGGGACGTTGCGCACCCAAAAATAAATATTTTTGGCGAAAAGTGAAACCAGAACTGCAGCATAAGAGGGTCTGCAGTCTGGAGCAGCTAAAATAAATGTGGTACAAAAGGGGCAATCGGTTGGGGAGTCGGTAAAGTGGGCTAAGTACTCTCCCTTGCTCAGTAGACTGTTGATGATTCTCCAACTTAGATCCTCAGTGGGGCAGGGAAAAATCTCTGAATAATGTTACTTCCACCATGGCCTCCGGCCCTTGTTACCTGCCTGTACCCATCTCCAGCTAGCATCGGGGCAGGCAATGAGGACGAGTTAGTGCTGTATACTATATCCAGCATGAAAGAGTACAGCCCCATACTCAGCATGCCGGGGACATGTTCTCCAACCTACTTAGATTGGAGACTGGAGGAGCCTGAGGGTCTTAGCTTCCACACAAAGATCTGGAGAGCTGCGGTTGAAAGGTGGACCTGGATGTTTGGTCTGCAATACCCCCTCGATGAAGGTGCCTGAGTCGGGGAAAATTGTGTCTTTAATCTCCTGGATCAGGTGGAGAGAGATTTAGGGATAGGGCAAACCCATATTGTGTCTGCTTTTACACAAACCCCATTGCCTATGTTGCAGGAGATCCCGGACATAGGTGCAGGGACCTACGCCGTATCTAGCAGGCTTCCTTCAGAAACCAACAGGCACACTAGGAGCCCAGAACTCTGGGACCTCTAACTGGAACCGGCTGGAAGTGGCTCTGGAATCCCCACTAGAACTCTAACTAGGGTCTTCCCTCACCAACTTTATACTCTATGTTGACATTATGTATGCATTAAGGGAGGGTTAAGGCTAGGTGCCTTTAACATGACCCAGCCCCTGATTGATGGATGAAAATGCAATATTACATTGTAATTTTTATATATATATATATATATATATATATATATATATATATATATATGTGAACATGACAAAGAAAAAAGAATCCCAGATTAGCACTCTAGCATACAAAAGATATCAAAATGTATTAATCACATATAACAAAATATATAATAAAAAGGATCCACAGTGTACCAAGGACTGATTGCTACTTTACACTAATGAATTGAAAATAAATGAAGTTACAGACATAAGTATGAACACATTCAACAGATCACAAATAAGCTGGTATAAAAGCTGTAAGCTAATGTGTGAAAAAGCAGAAGTAGTGAAGAGGTTAATGTGTCAGAAGTAACTATGTATAGGCTACCATATGCACACGCAGAGACCCAAACCCTAAAGTGTGGAGGCAACTAAGTTGCCTCCTAGCACTTGGACCGGCCGGTCAGAATCACCAATAATAAAAGCTCAAAATAGATGCATATGCTGATGTGTGCACAGACAGTTGGTAATATATAGCAAACATGTACTGTATGAGTTTTGCCCATTGAATTGGCACACACAGATAAGCAGCAGAGCTAAAGACAGATGTCAACAATAAGTATAATGGAGTACTTAGCACTGGTCCAAGTGAGGTTTAATAGTGGCTGGGTGTTTGCAACTGGAGCGCTGGTAGAGAGTACAGATAGGTGAAATCGCCACAATACGCATGCTCAAATGAGCAGTGAGAGCGCCAAATTGAAAAATGCTTCGTCCGGGGGCTTGATGTGCTGACTGAGTAGTCACAGTTAATGTGATGTAGATGATATCAGGTGAGTGAGAAAGCTGGGGATTGCACCACTGATGAGATGACGTCATAACTCCTCCCATGTGGGAGGGATGATCAAGGCATATCATGGTTTATAAACCTAGATACAGAAAATATATAAGGATAAAAAAATAAAAAAAATATATGAATAAATAATAAAAATGCACACGGGTTAAAAGGAAGAGGAGAGTGGACCACATTATATGCAGATGTTAAACCAAACACACAGCCTGGACGTTATGGCAAAAAGGATCAGCATAACTGCTGTAATAGACTCTCACAAACATGCTGATACTGTTCAGGTGCACACTATCAAGTCAGTGAAAATTGATATATATCTTTGTATATAAACACTATAACTATGCAATAAGAAGAGTATAAATTGCAAGATATCTTAAAAGGAAAGAGATAAATAAAAGAGGTAAATCAAACTGAAAGTGTGGTCAAAACAAAAACAAAGGATGATTATAAAAATAAAAATAAAAATGTGCCTCAGAGAAATGAGATAGAATGAAGTGAGTAACTGGATTGTCACAGGATCATTGGATACCCATATACTCATTCATGCCCAAGGGCAGCAATGTTCCTAATTTCCTAATTTGACAATCCAGCGACACTCACGTTGCAGGAGTAGACGTTCCAGGTCACCACCTCTAATGCCCAAGGACACCTGGTCAATAGCAAAGACCTTCAGCAAGCTAATGTTTGTGGTATGCTTGGCTCTAAAGTGTCTCGCTACTGTTGTCAGTTTACATCCACACTGGAAGTCTCGATCGCTGTTTTTAATATTCCTTACGTGTTCTAAAATGCGAAATCTCAGTTCTCTGGTAGTCATGCCAATATAGATCATTGGACATGAGCAGATAAGGTAGTAAATCACCGCCTTCGACTTACAGTTCAATTTAGATCTAATCTCAAACCTTGTGTGTCCTTTAGAATCAAAAAATTCCTCACTGGCCTGCATGTGCTGACAGGCTGAGCAGGAACGACACGGTGTAAAGCCTTTACTAAATTGCCTTTTTAGGAAAATGGAGGGTCTACTGGGGGTATAGTGGCTGCTGACTAATTTATCACCCAAATTGGGTGCCCTTCGGCTGACTAGATTGACTCTCTCACCTAAAACTTGTTTAAGTTCCTGGTCAGAGATGAGGACATGCCAGTGTTTTTGAATCGCACCTTTGTATTTCCACCAATCACGATCGTAAGTCCCAATAAAACGGATGGTTTTATCTGCTGTATCCTGTTTGTCATCCACTGCACCTCTTAGGAGTGAAGTGCGAGATCTTGCTTTAGTCTTGGAACTTCCCTTACCAATAGTTGATCTACTGTAACCCCGGAAACGAGAGGTCATCTCGTTGGCTCGAATATTGAAAATCTGCTCACTAGAGCAGTTTCTTTTAAGACGCAAGAATTCGCCCACCGGCACACTCTGTATTTGATGTGCCGGATGGGCGCTGGAGGCATGAAGTATCGAGTTAGTTGCTGTACTTTTCCGATGAATATCAGTACTCAAACTGCCATCCAGATCGATATTAATTCTTACGTTACTTTATTACATTGAAATATATATATATATATATATATATATATATATATATATATATATATATATATATACATAGAGCATATATATAGAGCAACCCTTTGAGAAAGTCACAGCACGTGACAAAACGTGTTAGGGAACGGAACTGTGTCATCACGCAAGCGCATCACAGGCCGTATCGAGCGCTGATGCACATTGCGGCCAGCAGAGATTGGAGATTTTCCTAAAACTCAAACACTGCATCATTGATTTTAAGGAGCCTTTCTACTCATGCACCAGAGAACATCTACCAGCAGCTTCAAGTGAGATTTGGACTGCAGGGTCTGGAGGCTGAGTGACCAGAGTTGGCGGTGATATATTTCACACACTGCTTGATTTTAACCTACCCTTGTGAGTGGATTTTCTACCCCCCCTTCTCCTTTCCCAACAAATGTACTGTATTATGCAATGGGGCGTGCACTCTCTCTTTTTTCTTTTCTAATATATACACATACATAATACATATGTATTACTGACAGGTAGAGTAATGTCGGGCTTAACCTTTATTAAGGCCAGTCCACTGCGCATAGTGCAGCAAGTCCCGGCGCCAGAAAGATATTATCAGTAATTCTTCAGTCCGGGACTGATCGTGGTGAATCACCTCTGCCAGCATGGACTTGCACCTCAGCAATACTTCTTTGACCATGATCTTAGAACATGGAAAGCGAAAGTATCAAATGGCGCCAAATATGATATATACTGCAAAAGGATATATGAAAACCAAGCCTGTTGGCTGTAGACAAGTAGCTCCTCACGTTGTGCTTAAAGAAAAAGAAAAAGCACAACACATAGCATAATACTGTGACTATAAACGGACAACACTTAACAACATGTAACGGCTGAAAAATAAATTGGTGAAATCTCAATATTAAAACATTTAATAACAATCATAAATAATATATATTGCACACGGACATTTAATAAACAAATAATGCGATAAAAATAAAAGCACTCTGCACCGCCGATGGGAATAGTAGCAATGCCTACTCACCAGATGGAGTAAGTAAGTAGGCGGTGGATAATTTTGAGAGTATCCCCTCTCGTTTGTAAAGCTGCTCTCTGCTGGCTGGCGTCTCTGGGACCGTAAGTGTGGAGATCTTGGTGCGGTGCCTTCCGCGACTCACTTGAGAAGACGCCCAGGAGGTAGTGAACAGCTGGCAGCTGATTCAACACGCCGTCGACATCAGCAGGAAAACCGGTTGGCAGCAAACGCAGATTCAATAGCAGCAGCTGATGCAGCACGCCGTCGGTGTCAGCGGGCTGGCTGGTCTGCTGCAAGCGCAGATGGAACTGTGCGTGGGGATACAATCTCCAAAGTGTAGAGTGCTAAGCGCCACCCTACGCGTTTCGAAAGGCTCTCTGCTTTCTTCCTCAGGGGTATATAAAATATGGAGTCCAACATAGTCCCTTAAATACAAAATCTGTGATTTACAGGGATTGATTTCACCTGCAGTCCAAAAGCACTTGCGCAATAGGTGTAATGAGGAAGTCCTTAGACATAGTAATTCAGTCACCTGCGCTTTTGAAAATGTTCATGTAAAGTGCTACTGCAAGTAGTTATATTCAGCTGTTACATTTAACAAACAATTGAAACATGACTTACTATTAACATACAACAATTAACATATATATAAAAAAGGAAGGAGTAATAATAAACTTATGTGTATGTGATTATACTCTATTCTAATGAATAATTAAAGGAAATATTTAAATCTAACCTATTTGTGACCTATTAAATTGTAAGTGAATTTATAAATTTTATATTCTAAGTGTATTGTCTAAGTGATTATATTATTAAATAATAAACTATGTGAATGTTTATATATATTGATTATTAAAAGTGCTCATATTATCTTATTATGCTTAAAGTCAAGTATTTGAGGAGTACTATAATATTAATATATGAACTTTATAGGCTGGATTATCTAATGGATATTCTGATCACTAACCTACCAAAAAGGGTTTTAAATCAAATTCTACATTCAAGCCCATTGGGGATAGAGTACATAATTCATAAATCCAATAGGATTCTCTTTTCCCCAATAGGCTTAAAGTATTTCCTCCTCTCCATTTGGAGTGATCCACTCGATGGCCACACATTTTAGACCCTTAGGATCTTGATTGTGCACTCGAAGAAAATGATTAGACACATTGTGTGTTACTAAACCAGTTTTGATATTGTATATATGTTCGTACAAACGTCTTTTTATAGCTCTAGAGGTCATACCCACATACTGCAGACCACATGGACATTCAAGCAAATAAATAACGAAAGAACTGTTGCATGTAATATGTTGCTTAATTTTATAACTTTTTTGAGATTTATTTGAAATGAAATCAGATTTCTTAGTGCTATATTTACATGCAGTACATTTGTTACAGGGGAAATATCCCGCACAGGGTACCATTTTTCTATGAGTAGGTTGCAGCGGTGGACAGCTAGGTGCCAGTCTCTGACCTATATTTGGAGCTTTAGTAAAAATAATGTGTGGATAATCGGGTAAAATGCCCTCTAGATCTTTATCCTTTTTTAATATTGGCCAATATTTTTTAAGAGTTTTACGTATACTAGGAGCCATCTGATTAAATTGCGTAACAAATGACAAATTTCCTGATGTATTAATATTTTTATTTTTATTTTTGTATTGTAAGAGACTGGTCCTGTCCATCGCTGCAACCTCAGCAATGGTTGTGTCTAAATCAAGCGGGGGATATTTCCTCTCCAGAAATTTTTTCTTAAGATCTGCTGCCTGGGTTTTGAATGTGTCTGGATGGGAGCTGTTTCTTTTTAGTCGAATGAACTGTCCCTTAGGGATATTTTTGACCCATGTAGGATTATGGTGACTTTGTGCATGTAAATAATTATTTGACTGAACCGGTTTGAAATACGTGCTGGTGTGAATGCAATCATTTTTAATAGTTAACTCTAAATCTAAAAATTGTATTTTGTTAGGGCTTGTGATGAATGTGAATTTTAAATTATTATTATTATTATTCATGTATAATTGAAACTGTGATAACTGTGCTTGTGTACCTGACCAGATAAAAATGATATCATCTATGTAGCGCCGCCACAGCACCAAGCTTGCACCATAGGGACAACTGGACCATATATGTTGTTCCTCCCAGTTGCCCATAAACAAATTAGCATAACTAGGTGCAAACTTGGTACCCATGGCGGTGCCACATACCTGCAAATAATAAGACCTATTAAAATAAAAAAAAAATTATGACAAAGAATAAATCTAATACCTAAAATAAGAAAATCTTTGTATTCTTTGGATATAGATGGGTCATTATTAAGGGTGTTCAAGACTGATTCACATCCATGATCATGGTTGATTATTGTGTATAAGGAATTAACGTCGGCTGTAACAAATAAATAATGAGGTTGCCATTGAATGTCCTGTAGGGTCTGCAGTATGTGGGTAGTATCCCGTAGATAGGAAGGTAATTGTACGACATATTTTTGAAGTTGTTTATCTATATATTGAGATAGGTGTGATGTTAGTGACTGAATGCCCGATATGATAGGGCGACCTGGGGGAAAATTTATATTTTTATGTATTTTAGGTATTATGTAAAAAAGGGGTAGTTTAGGGTATTTATTATAAAGAAATTCAAATTCTTTTGGAGTAATTAAATGCTGATCCAAACCTAGTGTTAAATAGTTAAATAATTTTTGTTGGTATTGTGTAGTTGGATTTGCTGGGAGGAGTTGGTAAGTGGACCTGTCTGATAAGATTCTTAATGACTCAGTGATGTAATAAGATTTGTCCATGATTACCAACCCCCCCCCTTTGTCAGCCGGTTTTATGATTATGTTATCATTTTCTTCGAGTGCACGTAGCGTTAATTTCTCGTCTTTGCTAAGGTTATCTGATTTTACTTTAAAGTTTCTACTTAGACTTTCTAGGTCGTCTGTGACCATCTGAGCGAATGTATCCACAAAAGGACCACTTACAAACCTAGGAAAGAAGGTTGAGGGATTCTTAAATGTAGATGTAGCAGCAGTAATAGGTAGATTAGTGTTAGTGTCAATTCTAGATACTGCGTCCCTTGTGAAATATTTTTTAAGACACAATTTACGCACGTATCTTTGAATGTCAACATATAGTTTAAAACTATCTGGCCCAGTGACTGGAGCAAAGGATAATCCTTTCGTTAGCAACTTTGATTCTTTAGTGGAAATTGGATATTGGCTTATGTTAAAGATGTTATTATACATACTTTTATTTAATGTTTTAGTACCTTTCCCAATTTTTCTCCCTCCTCTCGTTCCTCTAACGTGTTTTTTCTTTTCCTGGTGTCTTTTGAGGAACCCTCTTTTCCCAATAGATCTCTTATTACTTCCCTTGCTTGTTTGGGTTCCCTCGTCTGTCGCCAGTCTAAAAAAGAGAACGTATTTTTCTCTTCTTCACGACTGTGACTGGGGAGATGTTGTTCCCTGTCAAGATCAATAAGGGGTTGGTACTTGTTTTGATGATGATACTGATTAAATATATTGTCAGTATCTTTATCATAAACATTAACTAATGTAATGGGAGGTGTGGGGGGAGCTGGGTTTTTGGTTTTAACACTACTAGTGACCAATTTGGTATTGGATGGAATTGATGGTCTTCTGGTCATTTTGGGAGCTATGAATTGTACTGGTTCAGGTAGTATACTTTTAGTACTTTCAACAGTTTTCCTATAATTAGATGGAATTTTATGTGAATAATCTCTGTTGTACCTGTATTTTTCATTATCTTGTCTGGGTTTTTTCCAGTTTCTATAGCATCCTGTAACATAATCAGTTTTATCACGTTGGAATTTAAGTTGCTTTGAGGCAATAGTATCCTTCTGTAATTTGTCCATTTTGTTTTTAATTCTAGTTTCCAACATAGGTAGTTCACTGTTATCTTTATATTTTTCAAAATAACCTTTCATGTCATTAATATCTTTGTCAAGTGTTTGTAGACAAACTTTGCGTTTGGATATTAATAACCGCATTAATTCGAATGAGCAGCTGTCAAGGATGCGGTTCCACTCTAAAATAAATGATTCACTTTTGAAATCAGTAGTAGGTTTTTTAAATAGCCTTAGGCCACGTGGAATCCGTTTTTGCTCAATATATTTTTCAATTGTAATTGCATCCCACAGCTGCTTATTTTCATCAATGAGTAATTTCTCTAATTTATTAGCCATAATTTCCATATCATTTGAAACATCATCTACTACAATAGGGGTTTCTTTATCGGCAAATATGTTATTAATATCTATGTTTCTGTTAACTCTCTGAGCAAACAGTTGTGACATAATTGTCCCGGGAAGCTGCTAGCCTTTAAGGGGGAAAATGCACATAAAAACAACAAAACAGGCAGCGCTACCCACAATAGTATGACAGAGTATATATTACCTTATGTATAAATGACCAAACATGCATAAGGGGCTGCCCAAGATACAAAAAACTGACCCCCTGGTCAGAACTATAGTATGGAAAGGGAAAGTATCAAATGGCGCCAAATATGATATATACTGCAAAAGGATATATGAAAACCAAGCCTGTTGGCTGTAGACAAGTAGCTCCTCACGTTGTGCTTAAAGAAAAAGAAAAAGCACAACACATAGCGTAATACTGTGACTATAAACGGACAACACTTAACAACATGTAACGGCTGAAAAATAAATTGGTGAAATCTCAATATTAAAACATTTAATAACAATCATAAATAATATATATTGCACACGGACATTTAATAAACAAATAATGCGATAAAAATAAAAGCACTCTGCACCGCCGATGGGAATAGTAGCAATGCCTACTCACCAGATGGAGTAAGTAAGTAGGCGGTGGATAATTTTGAGAGTATCCCCTCTCGTTTGTAAAGCTGCTCTCTGCTGGCTGGCGTCTCTGGGACCGTAAGTGTGGAGATCTTGGTGCGGTGCCTTCCGCGACTCACTTGAGAAGACGCCCAGGAGGTAGTGAACAGCTGGCAGCTGATTCAACACGCCGTCGACATCAGCAGGAAAACCGGTTGGCAGCAAACGCAGATTCAATAGCAGCAGCTGATGCAGCACGCCGTCGGTGTCAGCGGGCTGGCTGGTCTGCTGCAAGCGCAGATGGAACTGTGCGTGGGGATACAATCTCCAAAGTGTAGAGTGCTAAGCGCCACCCTACGCGTTTCGAAAGGCTCTCTGCTTTCTTCCTCAGGGGTATATAAAATATGGAGTCCAACATAGTCCCTTAAATACAAAATCTGTGATTTACAGGGATTGATTTCACCTGCAGTCCAAAAGCACTTGCGCAATAGGTGTAATGAGGAAGTCCTTAGACATAGTAATTCAGTCACCTGCGCTTTTGAAAATGTTCATGTAAAGTGCTACTGCAAGTAGTTATATTCAGCTGTTACATTTAACAAACAATTGAAACATGACTTACTATTAACATACAACAATTAACATATATATAAAAAAGGAAGGAGTAATAATAAACTTATGTGTATGTGATTATACTCTATTCTAATGAATAATTAAAGGAAATATTTAAATCTAACCTATTTGTGACCTATTAAATTGTAAGTGAATTTATAAATTTTATATTCTAAGTGTATTGTCTAAGTGATTATATTATTAAATAATAAACTATGTGAATGTTTATATATATTGATTATTAAAAGTGCTCATATTATCTTATTATGCTTAAAGTCAAGTATTTGAGGAGTACTATAATATTAATATATGAACTTTATAGGCTGGATTATCTAATGGATATTCTGATCACTAACCTACCAAAAAGGGTTTTAAATCAAATTCTACATTCAAGCCCATTGGGGATAGAGTACATAATTCATAAATCCAATAGGATTCTCTTTTCCCCAATAGGCTTAAAGTATTTCCTCCTCTCCAATGTGGAGTGATCCACTCGATGGCCACACATTTTAGACCCTTAGGATCTTGATTGTGCACTCGAAGAAAATGATTAGACACATTGTGTGTTACTAAACCAGTTTTGATATTGTATATATGTTCGTACAAACGTCTTTTTATAGCTCTAGAGGTCATACCCACATACTGCAGACCACATGGACATTCAAGCAAATAAATAACGAAAGAACTGTTGCATGTAATATGTTGCTTAATTTTATAACTTTTTTGAGATTTATTTGAAATGAAATCAGATTTCTTAGTGCTATATTTACATGCAGTACATTTGTTACAGGGGAAATATCCCGCACAGGGTACCATTTTTCTATGAGTAGGTTGCAGCGGTGGACAGCTAGGTGCCAGTCTCTGACCTATATTTGGAGCTTTAGTAAAAATAATGTGTGGATAATCGGGTAAAATGCCCTCTAGATCTTTATCCTTTTTTAATATTGGCCAATATTTTTTAAGAGTTTTACGTATACTAGGAGCCATCTGATTAAATTGCGTAACAAATGACAAATTTCCTGATGTATTAATATTTTTATTTTTATTTTTGTATTGTAAGAGACTGGTCCTGTCCATCGCTGCAACCTCAGCAATGGTTGTGTCTAAATCAAGCGGGGGATATTTCCTCTCCAGAAATTTTTTCTTAAGATCTGCTGCCTGGGTTTTGAATGTGTCTGGATGGGAGCTGTTTCTTTTTAGTCGAATGAACTGTCCCTTAGGGATATTTTTGACCCATGTAGGATTATGGTGACTTTGTGCATGTAAATAATTATTTGACTGAACCGGTTTGAAATACGTGCTGGTGTGAATGCAATCATTTTTAATAGTTAACTCTAAATCTAAAAATTGTATTTTGTTAGGGCTTGTGATGAATGTGAATTTTAAATTATTATTATTATTATTCATGTATAATTGAAACTGTGATAACTGTGCTTGTGTACCTGACCAGATAAAAATGATATCATCTATGTAGCGCCGCCACAGCACCAAGCTTGCACCATAGGGACAACTGGACCATATATGTTGTTCCTCCCAGTTGCCCATAAACAAATTAGCATAACTAGGTGCAAACTTGGTACCCATGGCGGTGCCACATACCTGCAAATAATAAGACCTATTAAAATAAAAAAAAAATTATGACAAAGAATAAATCTAATACCTAAAATAAGAAAATCTTTGTATTCTTTGGATATAGATGGGTCATTATTAAGGGTGTTCAAGACTGATTCACATCCATGATCATGGTTGATTATTGTGTATAAGGAATTAACGTCGGCTGTAACAAATAAATAATGAGGTTGCCATTGAATGTCCTGTAGGGTCTGCAGTATGTGGGTAGTATCCCGTAGATAGGAAGGTAATTGTACGACATATTTTTGAAGTTGTTTATCTATATATTGAGATAGGTGTGATGTTAGTGACTGAATGCCCGATATGATAGGGCGACCTGGGGGAAAATTTATATTTTTAAGTATTTTAGGTATTATGTAAAAAAGGGGTAGTTTAGGGTATTTATTATAAAGAAATTCAAATTCTTTTGGAGTAATTAAATGCTGTAGTTGGATTTGCTGGGAGGAGTTGGTAAGTGGACCTGTCTGATAAGATTCTTAATGACTCAGTGATGTAATAAGATTTGTCCACAATCTTATTACATCACTGTGTCATTAAGAATCTTATCAGACAGGTCCACTTACCAACTCCTCCCAGCAAATCCAACTACACAATACCAACAAAAATTATTTAACTATTTAACACTAGGTTTGGATCAGCATTTAATTACTCCAAAAGAATTTGAATTTCTTTATAATAAATACCCTAAACTACCCCTTTTTTTACATAATACCTAAAATACATAAAAATATAAATTTTCCCCCAGGTCGCCCTATCATATCGGGCATTCTGTCACTAACATCACACCTATCTCAATATATAGATAAACAACTTCAAAAATATGTCGTACAATTACCTTCCTATCTACGGGATACTACCCACATACTGCAGACCCTACAGGACATTCAATGGCAACCTCATTATTTATTTGTTACAGCCGACGTTAATTCCTTATACACAATAATCAACCATGATCATGGATGTGAATCAGTCTTGAACACCCTTAATAATGACCCATCTATATCCAAAGAATACAAAGATTTTCTTATTTTAGGTATTAGATTTATTCTTTGTCATAATTTTTTTTTTATTTTAATAGGTCTTATTATTTGCAGGTATGTGGCACCGCCATGGGTACCAAGTTTGCACCTAGTTATGCTAATTTGTTTATGGGCAACTGGGAGGAACAACATATATGGTCCAGTTGTCCCTATGGTGCAAGCTTGGTGCTGTGGCGGCGCTACATAGATGATATCATTTTTATCTGGTCAGGTACACAAGCACAGTTATCACAGTTTCAATTATACATGAATAATAATAATAATAATTTAAAATTCACATTCATCACAAGCCCTAACAAAATACAATTTTTAGATTTAGAGTTAACTATTAAAAATGATTGCATTCACACCAGCACGTATTTCAAACCGGTTCAGTCAAATAATTATTTACATGCACAAAGTCACCATAATCCTACATGGGTCAAAAATATCCCTAAGGGACAGTTCATTCGACTAAAAAGAAACAGCTCCCATCCAGACACATTCAAAACCCAGGCAGCAGATCTTAAGAAAAAATTTCTGGAGAGGAAATATCCCCCGCTTGATTTAGACACAACCATTGCTGAGGTTGCAGCGATGGACAGGACCAGTCTCTTACAATACAAAAATAAAAATAAAAATATTAATACATCAGGAAATTTGTCATTTGTTACGCAATTTAATCAGATGGCTCCTAGTATACGTAAAACTCTTAAAAAATATTGGCCAATATTAAAAAAGGATAAAGATCTAGAGGGCATTTTAAACGATTATCCACACATTATTTTTACTAAAGCTCCAAATATAGGTCAGAGACTGGCACCTAGCTGTCCACCGCTGCAACCTACTCATAGAAAAATGGTACCCTGTGCGGGATATTTCCCCTGTAACAAATGTACTGCATGTAAATATAGCACTAAGAAATCTGATTTCATTTCAAATAAATCTCAAAAAAGTTATAAAATTAAGCAACATATTACATGCAACAGTTCTTTCGTTATTTATTTGCTTGAATGTCCATGTGGTCTGCAGTATGTGGGTATGACCTCTAGAGCTATAAAAAGACGTTTGTACGAACATATATACAATATCAAAACTGGTTTAGTAACACACAATGTGTCTAATCATTTTCTTCGAGTGCACAATCAAGATCCTAAGGGTCTAAAATGTGTGGCCATCGAGTGGATCACTCCACATTGGAGAGGAGGAAATACTTTAAGCCTATTGGGGAAAAGAGAATCCTATTGGATTTATGAATTATGTACTCTATCCCCAATGGGCTTGAATGTAGAATTTGATTTAAAACCCTTTTTGGTAGGTTAGTGATCAGAATATCCATTAGATAATCCAGCCTATAAAGTTCATATATTAATATTATAGTACTCCTCAAATACTTGACTTTAAGCATAATAAGATAATATGAGCACTTTTAATAATCAATATATATAAACATTCACATAGTTTATTATTTAATAATATAATCACTTAGACAATACACTTAGAATATAAAATTTATAAATTCACTTACAATTTAATAGGTCACAAATAGGTTAGATTTAAATATTTCCTTTAATTATTCATTAGAATAGAGTATAATCACATACACATAAGTTTATTATTACTCCTTCCTTTTTTATATATATGTTAATTGTTGTATGTTAATAGTAAGTCATGTTTCAATTGTTTGTTAAATGTAACAGCTGAATATAACTACTTGCAGTAGCACTTTACATGAACATTTTCAAAAGCGCAGGTGACTGAATTACTATGTCTAAGGACTTCCTCATTACACCTATTGCGCAAGTGCTTTTGGACTGCAGGTGAAATCAATCCCTGTAAATCACAGATTTTGTATTTAAGGGACTATGTTGGACTCCATATTTTATATACCCCTGAGGAAGAAAGCAGAGAGCCTTTCGAAACGCGTAGGGTGGCGCTTAGCACTCTACACTTTGGAGATTGTATCCCCACGCACAGTTCCATCTGCGCTTGCAGCAGACCAGCCAGCCCGCTGACACCGACGGTGTGCTGCATCAGCTGCTGCTATTGAATCTGCGTTTGCTGCCAACCGGTTTTCCTGCTGATGTCGACGGCGTGTTGAATCAGCTGCCAGCTGTTCACTACCTCCTGGGCGTCTTCTCAAGTGAGTCGCGGAAGGCACCGCACCAAGATCTCCACACTTACGGTCCCAGAGACGCCAGCCAGCAGAGAGCAGCTTTACAAACGAGAGGGGATACTCTCAAAATTATCCACCGCCTACTTACTTACTCCATCTGGTGAGTAGGCATTGCTACTATTCCCATCGGCGGTGCAGAGTGCTTTTATTTTTATCGCATTATTTGTTTATTAAATGTCCGTGTGCAATATATATTATTTATGATTGTTATTAAATGTTTTAATATTGAGATTTCACCAATTTATTTTTCAGCCGTTACATGTTGTTAAGTGTTGTCCGTTTATAGTCACAGTATTACGCTATGTGTTGTGCTTTTTCTTTTTCTTTAAGCACAACGTGAGGAGCTACTTGTCTACAGCCAACAGGCTTGGTTTTCATATATCCTTTTGCAGTATATATCATATTTGGCGCCATTTGATACTTTCCCTTTCCATACTATAGTTCTGACCAGGGGGTCAGTTTTTTGTATCTTGGGCAGCCCCTTATGCATGTTTGGTCATTTATACATAAGGTAATATATACTCTGTCATACTATTGTGGGTAGCGCTGCCTGTTTTGTTGTTTTTATGATCTTAGAACATGTATGCTTCTGTCAATGAACCCTTGAGAATGCAGTTCTTCACCAGACTATCAGATTACCTGAAGACTGCCAAAGCAGATGAAATGCGTGGTATTAGAGGGTGATTTCAACTATACTTCATGTTTTTCCACTTGTTGTGAGCCCACATGTCTACTCAGGGTTCAGCAAGCTGAGTGCCTGTGAGAAGCACAAGATAAACTCCCTGATGGACATCTGGTGAGAACATCTCAGGGCATCTTCTGAGTTCACTTATCTTAAAGTGTGGGGTGAACAAATGTCTTTGTCCTGGATCGACAGGCTGTAGCTATCTAGCCACAGCCTGTGGTGAGCCAAGTCCATTGCCATTCTCATAACATAATTGGAGGAAAAGGGGTTTGCGACATTTGTATGGGAGTTTTGGATGGCCTGGACAGGTTTCAGGGTGGCTTTGCCACGTTAGAGCAATGATGGGACATGGGAAAGGCCCGCCTGCATCTTGTGTGTCTGAAGTATGCCAAAGGTGCTAACAGACTTCTGGTTTGAGGCCTTTGGAGTGGGGGAGGGGGTCCAGACACTACTTTGTCCCACAATGTGTGGGCCTTCTCTAGACGCTGTGTGACTGTAGAGTGTCTGGTGAAGATTAATTGGTCTCTTACAGCACCTTTTGATATTGGTCGAGGAGTGCGTAAGGAATGGTCCCTGTCCGGGCAACTGTACACACTGGCCATCAAGCCCTTCCTCCTCTCCTGAGGAAGAGGCTCACCAGGCTGGTGCTGCAAGAACCCGTCATGTGTGTAGTCCTTTCAGCCTATGCTGATGATGTACAGTACTCCTTGTAGCAAAAAACTTAGTTGATCTGGAGCGGGCACAAGAGTGCCAAGAAGTCTATACAGCAGCCTCTTCAGCTTGTATCAACTGGTGCAAGTTTTCCAGACTTTTAGTAGGTGCCTTACAGGTCGACTCCTTTTCTACCACATTCCATAATATTTTGTGGCAGGGCAAGATTCCCAAGTAAATGGATGATACCACACTGCTATTTGAATGTTCTATTCTACTCTGTTCAACCGGGACATCACTGATCCAACCTCCATTATGTGTACATGTTGGAAGAAACAAAATGCAAAATGCTGGTGCAATAATATTTTTACTCCTAGCAACAGACAACACAAAGGGTGGTACAGTATAACTCACAATCTCCCCAAAGGTATCGTGCAGGGATTGACTTGAGGCACACTCCAACCCTTCTCCGGTCTCATCAGGTATTCTCTCCCGTCCTGTATCGGCAACAACTAATTCTGTCTGCACCTGCTCACTCGTAGACGATTCGGGACCTCTGATGTCAGCGGATTCCAGTGGAATCTACACCAAGATCATCTAAATTACCACCATCACCAAATTCCCCATCAGTCAATTGTAACTGTGTTGAAGGTGTCTGTGGTGACGGTGAGCCATTGTCTCCATATCCCCCTATTTCAGTACACTGTGTTGTCTGACTGCTATGCCCCCCCCCTCCCCTTTTGTCTTACCCGGTCTATCTAAGGCTCTCTGCCACTGTGAATGATGATGGCGGGTCATGTAAACTCTTCATGCAGAGGAGCCAAAATGAGTTGCTGCTCTACCCCTTTTCAGAGCTGTTCAACATAAGCAACATGTACTGTAGCTACACTGTGATCATTTTAAAGTTTAAAAAAACGCCACGCAATAGCTCTTGTATTGAAAATACGATGAAATGGGAGAGAAAACTATTGGTTCTGGTCATTGTGATCATGGTCATCAATGTTGTGTTGCTGGTGGTGTTGGTTATAACAACATGAACCACTGGTCAGTGATGTTGATGCCATGTTCTGTAGAACTGGAATGGACTGTCACGGTAACTTGTGATAGGTTATAATAATACACACCAAAATATCTGGGTTGAATTGAACACGACTTAGATATAATAAATATAGTTTATTCCTTAAAGAATGTGAACACAAGATATACAAATAACAGGCAAAATATAGACACTTACTTCACGGTTGGACAAGAAAGCAATCAGGATACAGGATTGGCAATTCCTTCCACAATACAGGTTCAGATGAAGACATCACGAAAAGACACGAAGACAACTGAGTATAGGACTGACACTGGTTTATATATAATTCCAGTCCTATACCTTATCATTGAGTGTAGGCCATTGCAGAACAATTACCTGCACCCAATCTCTCCTTGCTACCTCCCCTTAGGGGCATCATAATATCTGCCCACTGGGTGGGTATTATTGTAATCAGGGGGCTTATTTCCTCAGCCCCCCTCCCACAAGACTGGCATCTTAAAGTCTGGCTTTGCCAGGATACCCTTTGTCCCCAGGTGTGAATTACAACACTTAATATCAAGTACCCATGTCCTGCATTCCTTTGTGCTCACATACACAAGCAGGGTGGGGGAGTCTTTGATCAGGAGTTTATGATAGACCACTTGTCTCCCATCCTGAGCATTACCATACCATATGGGCTCTGAGTTTTTATACCAGACCCAAAATACAATTCACTCTTTAATATCTTCACATATTAAAATAATCCGTTCTGCTGGGCCCAGTGGGCTGAAACTGGCCAGTCCCTCATGCCGGAACCGGTGGTGGTCATGTGTGGGGGTTCCTAGGGGCTAGGGACAAAAATAATTTTATTTCTGGGTGCCCTAGAACCTAAGGTTCCCACGCCAATTGTAGTTGACCTTGAACTAGTAGTGATAAAAGCTCTCTTTAAGAAAATGTATCCGCTTTTGCGGTCTGCGGTTTGGATGACTGCCAACCCGTTCCTGGAGGTCGGCGTTGAGGAATCCCCATTGAAATGGATGGCTCCATTGACTTACAATGGTGAACCGCCGCTCCTCCTCTTGGGCGCCACCTGCAGGTTTTCTACCGAAACAGGCCAGAATCTCCATAAGGTTGCATTGGGCTGCAATGGCGACTTATGGAGATCTGCAAAATGGAGCCTGAAAAGGCGGGAAAAGGGAACAAAGGGCCATAAACACTGAACTAACATTAACCCCTTCCCTCCCGCATCAATCCCAGTGTATGTGTTGGTGCAAACACTGGAATGGGAACAATACACATTTACAGGGGAATATACATTTGGTTGCTGAAGCAGGGTAAAAACACATTACTGGACTGCAGTCAGTTAACCCCTTGCTTCCCAAGTGAGAGCAGGGGGTGGCCAAATGGGGTGTAACCCCTTTAATACCGGGCCAAACCCCCTCTCCCATGACATTGACCATGTAACAACAGAGGGTAATGATGTTCGAGGAGGGTAACATCAATGTACATGTTGTTGATGTTTGGTTATGTTCAAATAATGGATATAGAGGTATATTACTGCTTGCAGTTTTTCCTTTACAATCTTTTAAAATGATCACAGTATCATCACTCTCATCTTAAGTATTATCCTATTCATCCCCACCACCACTTCCAAATAAATTTCTAACACTTAGGCCGCAGATATGGTCGGCGCTTAGCCGCTGACCTGCGGTGAGGCAGCAGACTTACCCCCGGCACCCTTTATGAGGGTGCTTCCGCAGGCGTGCGGATGTGGAGGAAACAGATCTATTTTTAGTTTTGGCTCTGAGGGGAGTGGAGGGACGGTCACGTGAGCGGTTCGCCCAATTAGGGCGAACTAGCTCCGTGACATCACTGGCCCGCCCCCAGACACGCCCCCAGTCAGTGCGTGAACTAAGGCCAGGGAAAGCACCCGCTTTCCCTCAGCCTCGTGTGCCTCCGCACGGCTGCAGTCTCTATGGACTCAGCCTTAGATTGTAATCTCTTCAGGTAGGGACTCCTTTTACTGTTTTGTCTAAAATGCTTGCCCCTATTTTGTTATAATATTATGTCACATGTATTGTAAAGCACTATGTACCTAGATGGCACTATATAAATAAAGATATACATACATTCAAATCACAGCCTTTAATCATCAACAACTTCCTCAGCAAAATCCTCATTCATTGGTGTTGGTGATGGTGGCTTTTCATAGATTAGCGATGAGTGTCTTTGAGAATGTGAGTTGGAGAACTAAGAGCATCATGGTGGTATTACCCAGGTTGGCAATCATGTTATTCAAGCCTCCTCCCCTAGCTTGTAGGCAACAGGTTTCATTCACATTCATTTTACATAAGTGTACATCAAAAGTGTCTACAAGAGTTAATTTTGGAGTTCATACCTCTGGATGTTTTATTTCTATCTTTAATCATGGATGCATTCTTAATATCTGGATTAACATTCTGATTTATCTCTTCAAACAGGTATGTGTCATTGAGCTGCATTCTACCAACCAGAGAAATTAAGATTTAATTGGCTTTCTGGGGTATGTTTGTGAACTGATTCCTATCAATTGAGAGAGAAATGATAATCTAATTAACTATTTTGTAAGTCTGAGTTGATTAGACAAACCCCTCCCTTAAGTGTTAGTCAAATGCATGTGAATAGAGTACTTAAGTCACTGCATGGCTGTTTAGCCATAAGGCTGTGTAACATAAAAAGCGTCACTTCAACAGTGTCTACAAGAGTTCATTTTGGAGTTGAAATTGGAGGTGAAGATTGCAGGAAGATCTGGACTCTGCATTACAACGTTTCCACTGTGAGACATTAACTTTTAACATCTGTGATTTATTTGTACACTTTTATCCTGCAGTACCTTGGAACTCTCTCCTCTTCCATCTCACTATGCCCTCCCTATTTCTTTTTCTGTTTACTGTTTCCTCACTCCTTTGTGAGCATTTCTGTTCTCTACAACATCTCCACTCCCCACTGCACCATTATTTATACACCTCTCTCCCAACCACTTCTTTACCCCTCAATAAAAAACACCCACACAAATCCTCTATTCACACCCTCTATCTACTCCTTCCTGCTGCTGGGGATCTTCCCTAAGCCTGAAGCCAGACATACACACCTGATCTCACTCATGCCTCTCTGCCACCTCTTCCCCTGTAAATGGTGTTAACCTTTTCATTTAACACTGACCTTCCTTAAATTTTACCCCACAAATCAAGCATCCCAATAGCCTGCCCTCATGACTAATGTCCCACACTCAGTCACTCCTACCACCCATTGTGACCAAGCACTGCCACCTACAGCACTTACTCCCTCACCTGCTGTCTCTGTAAGTTTCCCATTAAACCTCTTAGAATGTAAGCTCTTCGGGCAGGGATTTCCTTTCCTATTGTCTGATTTTGCTGCACTTATTGTATAATTATAATTCCCTGTACTGTATTCTTTGTGAAGCGCTGAGTACACTTTTGGCGCTATATAAATAAAGGCATACAATACAATACAGGCATAGCCCACATTAACATACGCAATGGGACCGGAGCAGGTATGTAAAGCAAAAATGTACTTAAAGTGAAGCACAACCTTTTTCCACTTATTGATGCATGTACTGTACTGCAATCATCATATACGTGCATAACTGAAGTAAATAACACATTTGTAACAGGATCTATAGTCTCCCGCTTGCACACAGCTTTGGTACAGGTAGGGAGCCGGTATTGCTGTTCAGGACGTGCTGAAAGGTGCATGCATAAGCTACCATTTGCCTATTGGGCGATATGTCCTTACTTACGAGTGTACTTAAAGTGAGTGTCCTTAAAGCGGGGTATGCCTGAACAATACAATTTTGCTTTTTCCCATCCTCAATAGCCTTGGCTGAGTTTGAACTTTCTGTTCCCAGGTTAAATCACTTTAAAACCCAGGGTTCATTGTCTAGGCAGGGGGTCAGGGGAAGAAGCTTTTGCGGTGAGAATGTGATTGTGTCATTGTCCTTCAGAAGATCCTTGCTCTGACTCCTGTGAATAGTAGACGCACCAGCAGCACCTCCTTTCACTGATTTCACATTTATCATCACTACCACATCTACCACAATAACCACAACCTAAACTAAGGGAAGTAATCATCATAATGCCACTTTATAAGCATTAGTAAGACCACAGATTGAATATGGAGTAAAGTTTTGTGCCCCACTCCATACAAAATGCATTATGGAACTATAAGTAGTGCAGAGGAGAGCCACCAAATGAATAAAGAGGCTGGGTTTAGAGGCGAGGCTAGCTAAATTAGATTTGTTTATATTAGAAATGAGGCATCTAAGAGGGGATATGATAACCACATACAAATATATTCAGTATTAATACAAGGAACTTTCAACTACTCATCTCAAGGGCAGTACAAACCGGGTCACACCTTAAGGTTGGAGAAAAGGAGATTTCACAAACAACAAAGGAAAGGGATCATAGAAAGGGCAAATAAAATGTGGAATTCATTACCAATAGAGACTGTGATGGCAGGTACAATTGATATCTTTAAAAAAATGTTTGCCGGGGGCTCCTTTTTTTGGCTCCTCTGCAAAAAAGCTAATCTGAGCCGTAAAAACTTAAAAAACGCTTCCTCAAACCGCATCTCAAACAGAGCAGAGCATGGATTATTAATTTGAGCAACAGCCTGATCCACGAGCTCCCCTGTGCCGAAACGTTGCCTGGTAGACCCCAGGAGAAGCCCCAGCTGCCGATACCCCTTGAGGAACCCAAAATGGCCGCCCTAATTTCTTGCTATACACTATCCCGACTCTTGCGTTCTGCTCAAGAATGTCTTCTCTCTAGCCCTTGTGTCTAAAGTACTCTCCCGCCTTAAACCTTTCTTGCTGACTGCCCCACACCTCTGGAATGCCCTTCCCCTCTCTATCCACTTTTAAGACACATATTAAAACCGACCTCCTTAACGCAGCTTCTGAGTAGCTCCGTGGCTGATACTGTACACTTCATACATCGACCTTTACTCCTTGCAGACATACTTACCAGATCACCTTCCTACAGTTCTGTGTCTGTATATTCTTCCTACTTACCAATTATATTGTAAGCTCTTCGGAACAGGGACTTATTTTCCTAAATGTTAATTTTGTGTCTGAAGCATTTCTTCCCATTATGTGTTATTTGTATTATTTGTTATTTATATGAGTATGTGACGTGTATTATGGCTGTTAAGCGCCATGTACATTCATGGCACTATATAAGTAAAGATATACATACATGTATACTTTGCAAAAACATACATATTTATAGAGAGAGAAGTATATCAAGAAGTATAAATATTACTGGTATCTCTAGATAAGCAAATAGGGAGAAGAAAAAAGCCTAGCGCTTTCTGAAATAGTTCCTAGTTAACAAGACAGGGCTGTATGTATCAATGTAGAGAAAAGTTCTTTTTGACCCACTGCTCTGTTTTTTGGAGCAGAGTTGTGGCCAATTCATTGATTTTCTTGGCAAATTAAAGGGAAAAATAATTTTCAAAACCCCGACTGAGTAAAAACCCATCACTTTTAAATGATTATACTTGTTTAGAAAGTCAAAGGAAGCTAATAACATTAAGTTTGTTTAGATTTTTTTTTTAAAAGGTAAGCAGGACTGACATTTGTAGTGCTTTGATGCAGTCTGGGAAGTCATTTTTGAATGTGTCACATTTTGGTCAGTTTTCAAGGGTCATGTTGACATCTTCCTTAGAGAATATTTGCAAGGGAATAATATAAACAGAATAAGAACTCTGCGTTGTTATGAGTCACAGCACAGCTCCCAGTCACGTTATTGTGCCTGTCATACTGCACATTTATAACCACACCATATATGTGGTAAAATATTTTCTACGGGGATCAGTTGTAATATTGAATTTGTCTAACAAAATAGTCCCCCTACATTTCCTATTATTTTCGCATGAGTTCTTAACTCTGGGTTTTTAGAGGGTAAAAATAGATATGGAAAAACAACCATATATTTTATAATTAATAACAACTACCCTCAACAAACCGTGTTATTGCTATTTAACCCCTTCATTACCTTAGCGGTTAGTCACTAAGGTAATGAAGCTGGGCTGTAAGTTTATTTTAGTAAATAGGATTTAAGCAAGGGGTCTCCGGAGCTGAAATGTATGTGGGTCTGCTCCGGAGACCCCCAGGTTCAATCCTATGTATTGAAAAGAAAATGTTCTCTTTCATATGCACATAGCGATTCCGATCAGAATATGCGAGTTTAAGCCGCGATGTGCATATTAAAGCTACTGTACCTGAATAGTGGTATTTTCACAAAATACGAGTTTCCGCATTTTTTTGAGCTACCGTATGGCTTGTCTGAGTGAGAGTGCTACTGATTGGGAATAAGCAGTTTCAAAGTGATTTTGACATGTTATCGAAGCTTTCTGACTAGCTACACATGCAGAATTGCTTGGAAAGTACACTTACCAGTCGATAAGTCACATCAACGTTTACTGAATAGGCCCCATAGTCTCACCCCCGGGTATGCCTATTGTGTCAGGAATTGGATCCATGTCGAAACCAGCATGTTGTTATTTAGATAAAGTTCTGCATCAGTTTGCAGTCACACTTCCCTTGTATGTAAAATATATGAGGGATTTGTTAGATCGACATTATGATGTATATGAGAATGATAAATGTCTTCTTGTCACCCTAGATGTCATTCTGTATGAGCATCATAATTGAGTGTGGTATTTATGATGTGGGCTCTTTTCTAAGTACTCAACGCTTGCACTTTTTTAATGGCAAATTGTATCTAAAAACAAGGGCATGGCAATGGGTGTCTCTTGTGCACCAACATTTTCCAACTTCTATTTAGGTTGGTGGGAGCAATATTTTGTTTTTAAAAATACTGTTTCAAGGTATACTGGATAGTTTTCTGGATCTAAACATTTACTGTGATGGAGGGGGAAATATACTACTTCCATGTTTTGCAAATAAATGGCTACAAATAGCCTCCTCTTTGCCAGAAGCCATCACCCATCTAAAATCGGATTAAAGGAGCACCAAAAGGATAATTACTTATAATTAAACATTGTTTCACTGATGAGGCGTAATGAGACCATTAGGCTGAAGAGTAGATTTGGTGAATGTTGATATGGCAATAGGTCCATTGATAAATCCTACATAAAAGCCAAAGCTGCCAAATAAGAATATTTGTTGACAGACAAAGTAAGAGGCAATACAAAAAATGATGTGGTACACTTCATTGGAATGGACAAATGGCATTGGCATCACCTCAGTGAAATTTTTCAAAGGCATTGGCCGCTACTGCAAGAAGACAAAGATCTCTCATACTTTTTGAGTGACAGACCTACAGTTTTATGACCAGTAGGAGATGAGAACCTTGGAGATATCCTGGTGCACAGTCATTTCTCTGCACCAGGGTGTCCAGCCAGTAGACAAGTGTTTATGGGTTCCTATAAGTGTTATCACTGCAAAACCTGCCAGATTGAACAAAGAGGACCCTCTTTCACAAATATTAACAGAGATAGAACCTTTCAATTATATCACTATATAAATTGTAGAACCAGTGCAGTGATTTATTTAATGTCCTGTTGAAAAAGGTATATGGGCAAAATAAGGCGGGGACTACGAGACAGAATGTTAGAGAACATGAGAGACATAAAGAAGTATCAGGGACTTCAGGTGAAGGTTGCACCTCAGTGGCCGGAACAGCAGGGGGCAGGCAAGGCTTAGTCGGGATAAATGCAGAAAAAACAAGCGCACGATTCATAGTGTAGTGTAAAAGTAGAATATTAAAAATGGTGAACGGCAAATATCACACGTACAAGAATAAAGATCTTTTTATGCATATCATGTAACTTAGACATGTGTTACCGCAACGGATCCATGTGCACTCCGAAAAGACTATATCATCAGCGTCGTCCGCCTTAGCGTCCGGTTGTTATAGGGCACTTTGAAGAGAGCTCCTCGTGTCTGGTGGTGCTGCGATGTAATGTGGCTGTGATCTCCAGTGTCCAGCATCAAGGATCCCAGGGCGAAGTTTTGCTGGTATAGTGGTTATGATCCTCTCACAAGGAAAAATCAGCTCTGAGCTGCAGAGAACGGTGACCAGTGACGTCACCAGAGCATTATAAGTGAAACAAAGCGATTAGACATTGGAAGCCTCAAAGTCACTCTACTTAAAAGTCCACCGCGTTCCGTGGAAGAACTTCTACTTCATCAGGGAAGAAAGTGTATACTGAATATGCCAGTATTTAAACCCCTCCCTTCATTCTGATTGGTTAACACATACACACCCTCTTTCCAGCCAATCACAGGCAGACAGGATAAACCAGCAAAGCTGCCTCAGGTTACCAATAATAGCATTACATAAACAGATTTTAATAACAGTTTTGTAAAAAGGACACTAAAAAACAACAATAGATATATCAGATAACAGAAATTGACAATATATTACAGTTGCTGAAATGAAAGAGAAGACGTTTAGAGCACTAATAATAACAAATAGAAACTGTTTAACATAACACTGACATGATCATGATAAATCAAACCTACATCGGCTGGAAAGTTATACATGACACCAAATTATCATGAATCTAGGTGAACAACGCCTCAAAAAGACTAGGGGCCACTAGAGATATTAGAGAGTGTAAGAACCGGTGCTCAAACACATGAGTGTCCCATAGGTAAATACACATTTAATGTTTCTTCTGAGTGATATGCCTCCTTATAGTAGAATATAAATCCAATATATAATTGCCTGGGAATGGTGCCTAGTGTCTCTCGTAGGTAGAACACACATAGCTTTGATGACACCTATATAAATCTCCTAACTGACAGGCAGTATAGCAATTATTAGACTGATGAATAGGAACAAAATAACTCACTTCAGAGTCATATTGATTCCTGGAGGAGATCCTTGGACGTGCATCTGTTGGATAGAAGTAACAGCAGCAAGAAGGTAAAAAACAGAGCACCATCCAATACACAAAAATTAAGATCCACAGGGATCCTCTGGATCTTTATTTGTATGTATTGGATGGTGCTCCGTTTTTTACCTTCTTGCTGCTGCCACTAGAGATATTAATCTATTAGTTGCATTTCTAAAGGCACTGGAGTAAAAAGCAGTAATAAACTACTAGGATATGCAAAATGTCAAGTACATAAAGGAATGGTAAATGATCAGGGGCTTAATAAAGAGACCAAATATCAATCTCTTCATTAAGTCCTAGAGGGGCTAAGGTTCTTTATTTGTAGATCCAATAACTCTCTTGTTTAGAAAGAGTTTTTAATCTATTGCCTCCTCTACTATTTATGGGGACAATGTGTATTCCCTTATATTTAATTCCAAGAGGATCTTTCTGTTGATGGCTTTTAAAATGTATTGACACACTGTGTTTCTCATATCTTATTTTAATGTTCCTTACATGCTCCGAAATTCTTATTCTCAGGAATCATTTAGTTCTCCCGATATATTGGAGGCCACACGGGCACTCCAGGAGATAGACAACAAACGTTGTCTTACACTGGCGACACACTTTATTCGAGCTCGGCTAGTCCCACGAATTCGGATATACCCGGGTGTATTGAGGTTTGTGACTGTTTTCTGCCCGAGTGCATTGAGGTATTTTCCAGGCAGGGATTGAAGCATTTTATTCCCGCTGGCTGCAATACTGCACAGTATATATATATAACTGCATTACAATTCATGAATTTATGCCATCTGGTAGACACGCGAAGCATTGCAGCCTATTAAATCCTAATCATTATCATTTAACAGATCAGCCGCCCGTCAGCCAGGCATGAACCCAGGCTGGGAAGGCAAACGCAACGGGGCTTGTCAGAGGTGAGGAGCGGCGCATTCCAGGTATCTGCCAGGTAAATACTGGGTATTTGCTCGAATAAAGTGTGTCGGTGCAGTACATGAAATACAGTCTTCGATGGTGAACTGTTCCCCTGTAACTACAGATTTAAATGATTTTCAGTCATGGTGTAACAATTTGTGCATCTTCCACAGTTAAAGTTGCCTACTGGTTGTTGTGATGTTGTTAACCAATTTGAGCCTGATCTTACATCTAGTTTTATTCCTATATCACTAGGAGCTAGAGCGTTTTTGAGGTGCTTAGCTTTTCTAACGATAACTGTGGGTATGTCACCATAAAATTATGTTACTTGCAAATGGGTTATTTGACCAAATGTATTGTTGTTCCGATGTCCCCATGTAAATATTGGCAAAGCTAGGGGAAAAGCGTGTCCCATAGCTATGCCAAAGATTGAGATAAAATTGAGAAATGAAGAGAAAATAATTATGGGTGCGAATAAATTTTATTAAATGAATGTGTATTTATGGATCACTGTAAAAAAAAAAATTATCTACTCCCTGGTCATGTGGGATGTGGGTGTATAAAGCTTGTACATTGTACGTTACCCATCTGTAGCTGTCTTTCCATTCAAAATCCTTAAAAAGATTTAGAACTACCATAGAGTCTTTAAGGTATGAGAGGAGAGAAACAAAATATTTTTGCAAGAAAAAGTCCACGTATTGGGAGAGATTAGAGGTTAAAGATTGTATCCCAGAGATGATGGGTCTCCCCGGTGGATCAATTGTGGACTTATGTATCTTAGGGAGATGATAAAATATCAGTATCCTTGAGTTTTCGGCAAAGAGAAAAGCATATCCTGCTTTAGTAAGGAAAGATTTGGATAATGCATCATTTAACCGTTTTCTCAATTCTTCAATGTATTGATTGGTGGAGTCATGTCAAAGTTTTGTATAAAGCACATGATCTAGGAGTAGCCAATGGGCCTCTTTCTCATATTCAGGCCTATCTTGAAGTACTACCCCACCTCCTTTGTCTGCATGTCTTATTATAAGATCTTAGGCTTAGTCGGGGTCACAGGCAGGGATCCAGGGTAGGCAGCAATAATTGTAGTTGGGGTCAAAAGACACAGGTCGAAGGCAGGCTGCAGTGTAGCCTAGCCATGATCAGAGGCAGGGGTCAGAAGCGAGGAGGCAGGAATAGGACTGGGGCAGGGGAGCTGGACAGGAACAGGGGAGCAAGACAGGGAACAGACTGGGGAAGCCTAATTGCAGGCACAGACCTTTATTAACAAAGACAAGTACAGGATCAGGAATCAGGAACAAGCTGTGGCACAGAAGTCGAGGGAACACAAAAAAAGGCAAAGAGGAACAGAAGACAGGAAACAATAAAGGGAGACAAGGACAGAAGACCAGGAAACACAGGAGAACCAAGAGGAGACAGAGCAAAACCCAGAGCAGACAGAAGGGTATGGCAACAGGACTGGGATGCAGTAACATGGCTGGGAAGCAGAAACAGAACTGGGGACAAGCCAAATACAGACAAGAACCTTTAATCAGAAGCTACGACTCAACGTGGTACAGGTACAGATTACAAGGCATGGCAGAATAGAGTCAGAGCAACAAAACAAAGGCAAAGATTAAACAGGAACTATAGAGGCAGGGAAAATACAGAAGACAGGATACTAAGAACCAAGAGAAAACAGCAGAGGGAAATCCCAGAGAAGACAGGAGCAGCAGCACACCCGGTGGACAAGCAAGGAAATTATGAATAAAGTGAGAGTTTAGATACAAATAGATGAAATCTCCAGTTCTGGCAGATCCTTGTGCGGCTCCCATGCGGGAACCCCTCCTCCCCCCCCCCCCCACACCATGCGCACAGAAGGCACGCACTTCACCTGACTTTTTTCAAGCATTTGCAGGTGAATGCGTGTCGCAGGGGCCCAAATCCCCCGCAGTCAGCCGGTGGAGAGCTCAAGGAATGTCCCTGGAGCACGGGACAGAGACTGCATTTTTATGTTACATATGTCCCTGACAGGAAGATGTCTACAAGTATTTATACATTGGAATTCAAGGACAACAATTCCCATACCCAAAAATTGTAACCACAGCTTTAAAAGATGATTCATTTACGATAACTGTAAACATATACTACACGTTTTTTTTTCAACATGTATCTTTCATTTGGACAATTTGAAAGCTCATTCTAGAGAATTCCTGCCAGATGACAACAGAGGGAAAGCGCCTCCTGTAATGGTGTCTTCATAAACCCCTCACTCCCTCCCTCTGACAGATTCCTTCACGGTACGTTGGTTTTTAGCATTACCTAGTGTCTTTATAGATCTACAAGTAGTTCTCACTGAGCAAGGCAATATGATGGCACTAGGGAAATAGTTAATTAAACTATTACGACTATTGGCATTACTCAGGGAAGCTTTTCTCTGTAGATCATCAGTATGCTTTAAACCTCTTAACAATTGGACTATACTAACACCTAAAGAGTCTATTGGGGGACCATTTTATACTACAAGGGTAACCCCTTGATCATCACGAGTATATCTCTGATCAGGAAGCAGGACATATCAACTGCTCCTGGCTTTTGTAAATCTGCCCTTTTTCTATACAGATGAAAAATGTGTGGGCACCTCGCTCTATAACCTCTTGGTAAGGTAACTGCGTGCCGCCTGGGAGGAGATTGTGTATTAACTAGATAGGTGTACTTTAAAGACAAAGTGCACTAAAAGATCCCTATTGATGGCGCACTGCAGACCTATTTTATGTAATAACAAGGTCAAAAGCAGCTAAGTATCCGTTAATTAAAAATATACTTTATTAATATAGTTAAGCTAATAATACAAATTGTTATATATCCATAAAGGAAAGGATCTATAACTATGAATTAATTCCCTCCATATAACAATCCAAGTGTAGTTAATGTTGGTACAAATGATCATAAGTGTAGATATTATTAGTAGAGAAATAATATCTCTTAGTTAAAGTATACGGACTACTGTCTAATGATATATAATGAAAAATCTCCCACCTAAAATAGAGATATATAATGAAGTGAAATCCCTTGAACCTCAAAATAGTTTAAGTAGTAATGTGCTGCTCAAATAAAGGGATTGAACCTTCAGTGTATATACATAGGGTGACAAAGTTAGGCAGTGTATCTAGGAGTATAGAGCAAAACTGCTGATATCAGTGTGATCATGCATATAATGAACCATGTACTTGTTAATTCCTTCAAATAGGATTCAGTGTAATAGACTGTGCATGCGCATGTTATTCCGTGAAACCTGTCCTATATACCGATCTCTAATAACGTAGTAGATGTCAGTGGGAGAAAGGCTTATGATCATTATTCTAAACAATATTCTGCACATCAGTTTATTGAATTTCCATGATTTTGTCTTATAAGCTGTTAAGTCCTTCAGACAGAATTCGATATGGTAGACTGCGCATGCGTATAGCACTTAACATTCAATGCCTGAGGTAACTATCCTATGTTAGCTTCAGATGTCGTGGTAAGTATCAGGAAGGTAAGGACATATGTTTTTATCATAGGATGAAATTGTAATTTGCATATGTGCATAAGTCCTGCGCAGCGGTTTTATCCCATACTCATATCATATGCCTCTAAGGAAATATTAAATCCCTGCTTGTAAATGTCGGCAGAGATACAAGGTAAATACAGCAAAGTTACAGATAAGATTTGCTGAGGATAAGATAAAATATATTCTTATCCACATAAAGTCTCTATAGTTTTTAGAGGAGCCGGTCAGCACATAATGCAGTGTGGTGTATTATACCATATTTAACGGGAGTTAGCCCATAGTTACTGTAGATGGCTTAAAAATTCAGCCAGTCATATTATACTGCAGAGGCGCTGCCGCATACAGTGCAGTGTTGTTGATCAGAGTATCTTATATATCTCCACACGTTTAAGTGGAATAACGGGTGTTACAAAGAGGTGAACAATTACAAAATTTATACAGTCATATCGGCTAGGACCCGACGTACGTTTCGTCGCTTGTGCCTTCATTTAAAAAAAAAAAAAACAACAAAACAAAAAAAAAAATCGCTGAACTGGTTATGGTTACGCCATCAGTTTTTTGATTGTTGCTATCATGGTATCAAGAAAGTCTTGAATATGATAGTAAAATGCCCAAAACTGGCGAGTATCCAGCGACATGATGTTCGCCTCTCTCTAAAGGGTTCAACTGGCAATCTGGTCAAACTGCATAGAGAGCTGCACAGAGAGAGCCGCCTCTCCCAGCGCATATCTCACCAACAATCGCAGGGTTTTAATAACATGTTTAATACTAGTGTATGTGAGCAGGGGGTCTTCGGAGCAGAACTGCATTGATTTCAGGTCCCGGGGCACCCTGCATCCCGACATACACCTCCTATGCATTTAAATGTCTCGTGTCACGTGACTGTGGGATTTAAATGCATAGTAGATACCGGCACCCCATAACGTGGCTTGTATCTCGGGAAGCAAGGAGTCGCCAGGACCTGAAATCAATTAAAAATGATGTTACATCACTTTAGGGGATGATGTCACATCCTTTAAACTAATGTAACATATCACGTGGTACAGGAACTAATGGGATTGTTTTCAATCTCATTGTCTGTAATACCATGTGATATGAGATGTACCTCCCTTGGAGATGACGTCACATCCTTAAAAAAAAAAGAAGAAGCGGGCACATGATACAGCATCCAATCGCATTGGAACTGTACCATCTGACCATAAAATGTAACGTCACAGGCCCTATATAAGGCATGTTCCATCTAATTTTAGCTCAAGAAGACGACGAGACAACATCCGTGGTGGATTTAACATGGGGTTTTGGATTGAAAGAAAGAAGATAGAAGATTAAAGAAAAGAAGAAAATAATGACAGGTGAAGATAGAAGAAGGAGAAAGATGGAGAAAGATTTTTGTACCTGAAGCTGTTCTTCAAGGAGGATGGAGACGGATTGCGGGTGCTAATGTATTCATCTGTGTCCCTTTAGGGACAGTGGACAGTGACAGGCTATTGTTTTTTTTTTGGCAAATACTTGGTTTTGAATTGATGGTTATTTTTTATATTTCTGTTTATTGTTTTGATTAAATGGTTTGGCATTTGAATGGCTTGATTTTAGTAAATTTTAGGATTGGTTAGTGGTTTCATTTAATTAATAGTTTTGTTGGCTAGTGGTTTTATTTATTTAATTGATTGGATAGGTGTTTATTTAATTATATTTTTATTTTTTGGAATAACATAATTTTAATTATTGTGCCGTTTTGGCGATCGATTTTTATTCATGTGCACAATTAGGCTTTTATGTTTTTTTTATTGTTGGGAAAAGAGGAGGTGGGTAGTAGAGTTGTTTTGTGTATTTTTGTTTATTGTGGGTTGAGGGATTGGGTGAATGGGGTAGTAGCCCCAAGGATGGATGTTTAGGCCTACCGGGTTGTAGTGGGAGGGGTTTACCTCTTCATTACTTTAGCGGTATTAACCGATAAGGTAATGCAGGGGTTAACTCAAACCGCAACCCCCCCTGCAAGGCCTAAACACCCACCAAGGGCCAAATACCACCTTCACACACCCCCGCTACCCACAATAAATGTGGCACTGGTAGTTAACCCCTTCATTGCCTTAGCGGGATTCATGCCGGGGGCCTCCGGTGCTGATATTAATGGGTATCAGTTTCTTCATGTCCTCTGTCGCCGCTTTCTCAGCAGCTTCTCCCCAGCCTCACGCCAACTTTTGCTGGAGTGATGACTTTGTAAGAAACTCGCCATTCTAGAGGTGCTATTAGCCTTGATAAACTAATCGAGGCTACTAGAATTGCATGAAATTCAAAACCTGCCGAAATGTGGCTTATCGCCGCTCACCCGGCGATGTGTTTAGGACGGCAGAAAAAATTGGCGATTCATGCCTTTATCACCCACTTATCGGGGCTTACTGAATAGCAGTAGGCAGTTTGGCCGAAAAGGCCTCGATAAGTGGGTTATCGGGGCTTACAGAATAGTCCCCTATATGTCTAATAGTCATATCCCTGTTAATCCCTTATAATACTACTTAATTTAAGCGAGCAAGGGGCCATTTGTATTTATATGGGGTAAGTAATACATTTATTTAGGGTCAATAGTGATTGCCAATATGCCTATCTAGGCCCCAATTGAGGGCCTTGGTTGCCACAATGACAATCAATTGATTAAAATGATCGTTTTTGTATAATGTGATGGTCCTTTTTATGTACAGTATTTCTTTATAATGTTTCAGGTGTAATGCTTTTCAATGGGAAAACGTCCTATAAGCCACACTTGTCTAATAGGGCTATTGCTCAGTAGTTTTGTGTGGGGGTGTTTTAAGGGGGTGGGTGCACTGGGGAGTGTGGTTAGGTCACCCCGGTTTAGGGAGCTATTAAAATCTGTTGAGCCTTGCTCAGGCCCAGTAGGGCCTTTCATTCAACTAAGGCTCTTCCACACCCGTACCAAGTGATTGTTGAAGTAATTGGTCTAGCTCTTGATAGTTCACATAGTGAAAGGGTGCACTTCAAAACAGATGTGGACTAGTGCACATGGCAGAGCCGAGTATATAGCTGTTACCACCCATTGGGTCTGCTTTCCCCTGGTAAGTGGACAGTGTCCTGTAGGTGGTGGCAGCACTGATGCTAATGAGTAAATTCCAGCAGGAGCAGCACTTAATTGAGGAGTGGATGTAACTCTATGTATGTAGGGCTTTCATCAGAATGCCCATAAAGCAGCTCATATACTTTTGAAATGACAGCAGGTTATCCAGTGTTGGCTTTCTCTGAGGAGCAGCCTGGTGGTTGGGCTAGTGGCAAGAGATAATGGAACTACCAATATGGTGGTAGTTTTAAATCAGGTAACCTGATTAAAAGTGTAGTTAACATTTGTTTAGAGCAGTGTCAATAAGTGCAGGAAATATTATCAGCAAATAGAAAAATCTGTGCCCACTTAAGCCACTCATACACAGCCCTCTTTAGCAGTGTGACAAGCTGCCACGCCAGAAGCTTAAAGCAGAGTTATCACTTGGTGGAACTTAACCCTGTTCATGATAGAGCGGCTCTTTCAGCCGTGCAGTAAATGACTATATCATGCCATGGCTTGCATTTTCAGACATATTTCCCTACAATAGGTTGTTGTGTGTTAATCATATTTTTTGTTGTATACAGAGACCAAAAACTCTGCAGGTAAGACCTGGAATTATTTTGGGGGTGGCACTGATTTAAGGTTCTATTTGTGACGGATTGAAGGGAAATACTACTCATTTTGGCCCTGTAGGTAGATTGATAACTGTGTGTCTTAACCCTTGTCACATACACAAGTCATGTGCCTCTCGTGAAAGTTCCTTGTTACATTGTAATTTGTTTGTAATAGGCATGCAGTGTAACATATTCTATGAATAATTACAATGTTGCCCAGCATTGTACTGTAGTTCAGATTGTTACTCCTGTTGATCTATTTTAGTACAGTACTACCTTATTTTCTAAAAAAAAAAAAAATTATATAAAGCCACTTTTATGTTAATACAAGTGAGACTTTTGTCATTATGGCATAGGATGTCGTGATTTACAATGCCAGTATTACCACTGTATCCTATAGAAATTATGTGTTAAATTGTGACACACAAGTAATGTTAACATCTGGTTATTTTAATGGTATTCAATGGTAAGGCTCTAAATCATTCCATCTGTTGTCTTTGGCTCTCTCCTAAATCAATACCTCCTTTAAACACTATAAAGAGAAAGACAAACAGTGCATGATTTCCTGGATCAAGTATGTCATTAAGAGAGAGTGGCCCATTTTATTCCTAAATGTGGCACCATGCTGTAATTAGAGTTCTGCTTCTCTCCAAAAACATAATTCCAGACTAACAGAAATGCACAAATGTGGCAATGAATACATTTGTCTCAAGGATATGTTTTCTAATTAGAGCACTTACTGTATGTTTTACTGTTCCAGAGTTCACCAACACATGTCCTCTGAAAATAATTAGGGAGACATATTAGTTGGGCAATAGATGCTGACGTAAATTGCAACAAATGACTAACACATTAAAGTAAGCAATGCTGAAACACTTATTTATGATGCTCAGGGACATTTGCCTCATAGAGGCAATGAGCTGTTTTCTCCTCTAGTGATACAGAATTAGATCAGCACACATTTTAAAAAGTAATGACTTTACTATCGGTTTGAAAAGTACGACACGTTTTTAAATGGAGAAATATCAGAATTTTATTTAAGCGTTTCATGTACTGAATATTGTATGGTTATATTCAGCCATTTTGAGTTGCAGATGCAGTATGTCCAAGCACATTACACCAAGCTAATATATAATTAAACCCACAGTGTTTCTTTTTGTTTTGTTTGCTTTTCAAATCTTTATGTTGCAGATTCTATGGGGTACAGAAATAAAAAGGAGAAAAACAATCAAGGGAGTGACACATTAGTATTGGCAGTTTTAAACAAAAGCCCCTTCCTCCTAACATTTTGTAGTTTATGGTGTCACCAGGACAAGGGGGAGAAGAAGAAAAAAAAATATAGAGGAGAGAGGGGGGGGGGGGGGCGGGTGCAAGCTTCTGGTCCTTAGCATCCTACCTCCCCATATAAACTTACACATACATGCCTGTACCACCTTTAAGTCACCGCTAACCACTGGGATCGGAAGTGTGCCCAATAAATACATCAGCCTTGGCAGGAGATTCATCTTGATCAAGGCTATTCGGTCTATCCAAGAGATGCAGTATTTATTCCATGATTCTAGGTTGTCCTGTCAGAGCCACATTAGTTTAGGGCAATTGGCTCTACATAGGGATTCAAATGATCTAGTGAGAATAATCCCGAAATAGGGAAGGGAATCCTTACACCAAGAGAACTTGTTGCTGAGAAGTTTAAATAGACGCAATGAGACGTATGCATGGAAATGGGACTTTATCTTCAGTATTGTCAATGCGCAATGGTGTTTTTTTTGAATAACCACACAATACAGTACATACCACTCTTATTTCCAGTATATTTGTTATTTCAATACAATTGGTTGTACAGAATGACTATAAAAACCCTAGCTACAGACTTCCACACATCTGTTAAGGCATAAGTTTTGTTCCTGTTTGAATGAGTATTACTTAAAGCTGTAGACTACACTGATTACCGTTTTTCTTTCCTTCTGTTTTCGCTACAAGTGATTTTTTTTTTCTCTAAAATCCGCCGCGCTGTTCAGGAGAAGTGTTTGAAATATTAAGTGTCCGGGATCAGGATGTTAAAAGGATGCTCACCTCAGAGCCCAATGCAACGTCAAGATTACCATGGCAACCTCAGAAGCTAAAGATGAAGACAATCAGGATTTTTAACACTGGAAACACATTTTCGTTCAGATACTAACATTACATTAGTTAAACTTGTATAGGTTTCTGGAAGGGATGCTGCTTTAATGTTCTGGGCATTAGATTGCTTCCTTTTCATGTCACAATCTAATTTCAGAAGTTAAACACATGACCTCTGCCCTGAAGCTTTATTGCTGACGTAACAAACAGCAGTGCAAAACCACTAAACCAATTTCCTTCCTGTGAATTTCCCTAGGAATTACATTCCCTGTTTCATAACTCAAAGTTCTTTGATAATGTTTGAATGCAGAACATCTTGTGACAGTTTACATGGCTAATCTTGAATAGCAACAATGTAAAGGCAGGCAGATTTAGCAACTTCCAAATTGAGCTTAACAGGGTCTAAATATGTATCAAATTCGAGTCAGAGTTGGTACATTTTAGGGGCAAAAAAATCTGTACATATACTGTATCGAAAAAAGGGGGGTCCTCCGGCGCGTTGCTCTGCTTGTGGCTCCACGGCGTTTAAAGTATATAAGTAAGGGAGAGAAGAGAGGGGACCACAGTAAGGGACCAACACAGTGATTATACACAGCTCTTCGTTTGATTAGGGAGGGGGGGGAGAGTAGGGGTGTTAGGAGATCAAAGGATAAAAGTAGAAACAGGTGCCTTCATACATAAATCCCTCCTATTTTAAAGACTTCATACCGTAGTTTTTTTTAATATTCCTGGAGATCTCTTAATATGAATGCCTATTAATTGATAGTAAGACACAAAATAAATTTAAAGTGAGTCAAAATCGTCTGCCAAGTTCAACTATGTATCAACTCAAAAATGCATTTGGTGCAGTATGAAGGTTTCAGTACACTATAGGTTAACAGAATGTCTTATTTAAACAGTATGGCTATTATAAATAATTTGACAGTAATCTTTTATATTTACGAATACATTAAAAAAAAGAATAATTCTGTTTTAATTTAAATGGCATCAGGCATTCAACATCATTTCAAATAACATATTGTGTTACATGTACTGTGAGAAGTCTTCATACATACAACATATATTTTTTGAAAAATGGTATTACTTTTTAGCACTGACATTTTTTTTGTTTCAATTTTTTATTGTTTTACATATATGATATCGCATTATACATTTCCGACTCTTCCAGTAGGAGTGGCATTCATACATGTTTGTGGTCACATAAGATAACAGAACAAATAACATTTATCTTAACACAACTTGTATGTCTATATTAACTGTATGGTTCCCCATACGCTTGTGGATTGAATGAGGGTGACTTCAGAAATATGTCAATAAATTTGCCCACTCTTAGGGTTCGCCAATTTTGTATTGAAGGATAGGTTAAGAGTAGAGAATAGAAAAAGAGAGGAGCAGGGGGGGGGGGAGGAGTGGGCTGGGAGGGAGAGGTTGCAAGCGCAGACCAACAGTGTTCATGCTTCTGGTCTATTAACCACTAAGTCCCTTTTTTTGTTTTTTCCTCCCCTGGATTTAGGCTAGGATGGGGACCATAGGTCCCAAACTTTGTGGAATTCCTTCAATTTTTGAGAGAGCTGGGCCGAGAGAAGTTCCATTATTTTGACTTCTTTCAATCTTTTGTTTATCGTTTGTTTGGGGGGCACATTAATATCCTTCCAAGCAGCTGCTATTGAGCAGCGTGCTGCCGTGATTATAAATCGAATCAGTTTGCCCACTGGAGAAGGAACCTCCTCAATAGGTTTACCTAGTAAATATGTCACCGGGTCCAAAGGGATTCTCAGCTCCGTGGTTTCCTGCAGCATATTTTGGATATGCGTCCAAAATAGTTGTATTTTTGGGCAGGACCACCATATATGTGCCATATCTCCTCTCAGGCCACACCCCCTCCAGCAGAGATCTGGTGTGCCTGGGAAGATCTGGCTCAGTCTACTCGGGGTTAGGTACCACTGGAATAACATTTTGCATATATTTTCTTTCGTGGTCGTGCAGATTGATGTTTTAGCTGCCGATTCCCAGATATTCTCCCAGTCTTCCCTATCTATTTCTATGCCGAGGTCTTTGGCCCATTTCAACATGTAGTTATGATTTTTTGGGGTTGACGACAAAGTCAATCCCGTGTATTTCCTCGAGATCAGTCCCTTCTGGTGCACCCCTACTGTGCATAGTCTTTCAAATTTTGTTAAATTCGGAAAGCTCTTGTTCTGCGATACTGATTGCAGAAAGTGCCTAATCTGTAGGAAGCCAAAAATTGGGATATCCTGTGCTTGGTATTTTTTTTGCACCTCTTGGAATGTCATTGGTTTGCCTCTGATCACCAGATCCTCTAATCTTACGATATTGAGCTCCCTTAGTTTCTTAAAAGAGTTTTTTATACACCCTGGGGGAAACTCGGGGTTATTATATATAGGAGTTAACAATGAGGGATTCGAATTGAGTGAGTATTTCTTTTTGTTTTTGGACCAAATCTCCCACGTACACCTCATCGATCCCAACTCAAACCTTCCAGTAGGTTCCTCACTCCCCGCCCCACCCCACAGGGTCGATATCAGGGAGCGAGGGGACACAAAGGCTGACTCCATCTGCAACCAGCTTGCGGATGAGGGGTCATTATTCCATGACACCACTTGTTTTAACTGGAACACTTGATAATATTTGGTTATATCAGGTACCCCCATGCCCCCTCCCTCCCTAGACGCCAGCATTACTGATCTCGCCACTCTTGGCCTTTTATTTTTCCATACGAATTGGAACACTCTGTTTTGGATATTTTTAAGTTCCGTCAGCGGGACTTTTACCGGGATTGTTTGGAATAAGTACAGTGATCTTGGTACTACATTCATTTTTACTGTAGCTATCCTACCTATCCAGGAGATCTGTAGATCGTTCCAGCACTGTAAGTCTTTTTTTATTTTTTCAAACAACGGAGGATAGTTACTCTTATAGAGATCCTGGAATGATTTTGTTATTTTGATTCCTAGATATTTAATATTGTTAGCAGCCCATTTGTATTTACATTTTAGCACTGACATTTTTGATGCAACACAAATTTGAAAAAATATATTCGTACATAGGCCCTTTTATTTGTGCGTGAAACGTTCAGTGCTAAAAAGTAGTAAAACCCTTTAAAAAAAATGTGCATCATATGTATGAAGACTTTATAGATACAGTGTAGGACTCATTTGTTTTTGAAAAAGATTGACATGTCCCTCATGTAGTATAGCTAATTTATATAATTTATTTAAAAAAATGATTGTTAGTAAATATCAATTATTTGTATAATATTATTTTTAATAGCCATAGTGTTAAAATGATATATTTTGTTAACCTATATAATTAAACAGCCGTATTGCGTCAAATAAACGTTTGGGTTGAGCAACTTCATTCTACACTAACTCTTAATGTGGAATCCTTGAGCCTGAGAGCACTGAGCTGTGTGAGTGAATTGCAGTGTAGTTCAAGTGCAGTTGGTTTAAGTGTGAGTTATAACCAGAAAGAGTAGAAACAAGGTATACAGAAGTACAGTACATTGTTACCACTTAATACTCCATAGTTGCAACAATGTAAAGAATGAAGAATGCCACTCAATGCATATCTTGCCACATGTATGTGCACTTAGAGCAGCTTCGCGTCTACCGTAGTGGGAAGTGTAAGCAGGTGGTCTCTTTGGAGTCTCGGATTGCTGATCTGAAGAGGCAATTTGCAACATTGAGGGACATTGATAATCTTCAAAGGAGTTTGTTGCTCATTGAGCTGGCCCTGGCTGGAAAAGTGAAGTAGTGCAGAAGGTAGAGCTGTGAGTGAGGATCAGGAAGAGCTGTGTAGCCGGATACCAGTTAGAAGGGAAAGCAGGGGGTAGAAGAAGAGGCAGGCCATTTCTGAGCTGACCAATCCCAATAGATTTGCCAGATTGAGTTAAGATATTTGGGGCATCCTGGCAAGACTAGGAAAGACTGATTCCTCTAGTAGCCAAAGGAATAGTTCCATGATTGTATGAACTGAACAGTTTGTTGTCTCCCAGATGCTCAAGTTCAGCACATTGTAGATCAGATCCACAGATTGTTGGGAGGAGCTAGAACTGACACAGTGGCCTTGGTATACATTGGAACCAGTGCCAAAGTTAAAGAAAGATCGAGGTTCCTAAATTTGAGGAATCTAGGCTGCAAGCTTAAGGGAACACAGACCCTCAGTCTCTCCCGTCTTGACTACTGTAAGCTCCTGCTGTCTGGCCTTCCTGCCTCTCACATTTCTCCCCTACAATCTATCCTAAATGCTGCTGCCAGAATCACTTTATTCTTTCCGAAATCTGTCTCAGCGTCTTCCCTGCTGAAATCCCTCTCCTGGCTTCCTATCAAATCCCATATCACACACTCAATTCTCCTCCTCGTGTTTAAGGCTTTACACTCTTCTGCTCCTCCTTACATCTCAGCCCTAATTTCTCTCTAGTAGAAGAGAAAGAATGCTCCCGAGGTTCACAGCACCTTCACTCAGCCAGCGTATGGTGTAAAAAACTTTATTAGTAACCAGCACAGTACAGCATGATCACTCTAGGAGTGATCATGCTGTACTGTGCTGGTTACTAATAAAGTTTTTTACACCATACGCTGGCTGAGTGAAGGTGCTGTGAACCTCGGGAGCATTCTTTCTCTTCTACTTGTGACGTCACATCCGGTTGGAGCACGCAGACGCCATCCACAGCGGGATCCCTCCATTGCAGAGTCTCCGGATCAAGCTGTGAGCTGCAAACAGGGACGGCTTTTCCTAGGGACCTCCACGCGGTACACAGGGGAGACAGGTGAGGTTTATGGTAGCCGGGCTGTGATTTACTAGGGGGCGCCCCCCGGGAGGTGTCCCCGTGTACCTCTACCGGTGTTCCAATACCCCCTCCCCATGTTAGTATCGGAGGTACCCCACATTCATATTTATACCTATATTACTAATTAATGGGCGTCCAACCTTCTGTCTTCAAACGCACTCCATAGTGCCTGGTTAGTGGCCTCGATATTTGGGGGTCATACCCTAGTTTTTTCTAATTTCTCTCTATGCACCATCCCGACTCTTGCTTTCTGCTCAAGGCTGTCTTCTCTCTACCCTTTTGTATCTAAAGCCCTCTCCCGCCTTAAGCCCTTCTAACTGACTACCCCACACCTCTGGAATGCCCTTCTCCTCAATATTCGACCTGCATCCTCTCTATCTCTATCCTTAAAACACAGTTGATGAAGGAAGCATATGAGTAGCTCCATGGCTGATAATTAACACCGCATACATAAAGCTTGGCCCCATGCAGACGCACTTACCAGAACACCCTCTGTACGTTATTCCTACTAACCAATTATATTGCAAGGTCTTCGGAGCAGGGATTCCTTTTCCTAAACGTTACTTTTATGTCTGAAGCACTTCTCCCCTTTGTGTTATTTATATTATTTGTTAATTATATGATTGTCACGTATATTACTGCGGTGAAATGCTATGTACATTAATGGCACTGTATAAATAAAGACATACATAGAAACATTATAAGGGGAGATGTTTATGAAGGGAATGATGAAAATGTAGACACTATGCAGATAGAAGTTGGCAGTGGAGATAAAAGTACAAAGAAAATGTTTGTAAGGATATGCTATGAAACACATATCTGTGAGATCGAGGAAGCTAAAATACTTTTGCATATGGAGAAGGCATCAAAAAAAGGTCATGTTTACATAATGGGTGATTTCAATTATCCAAACAGACTGGGGGATTGAGATTAGCATTACAACTAATTGAAACAGTTTTTAGGGCACACCAACAGACAATTACATGACCCAAATTATTGAGGAACCAACCAGGAGAGGGGCAGTAGTCAATTTGGTCATATCAAACAATGTAGAAATAATAACAAATATTCAAGTCGGGAACATTTGGAAAAGAGGGATCATACAATAACATGGTCTCATTTGAAATAAATGATCAAACACCATATTATATGGGTTCAACAAAGACTTTACATTTTAGAAAGGCAGATTTGAATAAACTGAGGAATAATCTACAAGGAATAAATTGGGATACCATTTTTTTAGGAAACAATGTGGAAGATAAATGGCCAGTCTTTAAAACACTGTTACAAGAGCACATTTATCAGCGTATACCCTTGGAAATAAATATAAAAAGAAACTAGTCTAAACCAATGTGGCTAAATAAACAGGTACAGGAGGAAATGCAAAAGAGGCAGGCCTTTAGATTCTTAAAGTCAGATGAGACAGAGGCATTATTACTATTTCATGACTATTTGCTGCATCTGCCTGTAACTTTCTGCATCTGTGAATTTGTTCTAGCGGCTGATAGGAACTCTCAGTAAATTATATATATATCAGTTTTTTACTTTCTGACTGTGTGATATGACCTCTTTTGTGGTCCTTTGCCATTGATTAAATATAATGACCTTATTTAACCCACGAGTGACTGCTTGCATTTATAACAGGGAGTGCTGGGAATGCATTGTGTCTCGCACATATTTCCTTTTGCTCAGTGAAATTATTAAATTAAAGAAGTAATACATTTTATTTCAACTCACTTTTTGTCGCCAGAAACACTATTTAATATTGGTACAAAACCTTGTCTTTATTGCTAAGTACTTAGCTGTGTACATTTTTCTATGCAAATACATTGTCCTGTATTTCACAGTGTATATTTATACACACAGATATGGTTCTGCAATCAGATATACTACCTTCATAATAATTGTTAATTACTTGCTACTGTACCTCCTCTTATATCAGGGCTAGGCATGGCGCATATACTGTATAATGTAATTTTAACTTTATATAGCTTGGTACATATAATTTGTACATGCATTATTTATTATATAACATTTTACATATTTAGCTTATTAAATATAAATGTCATATGCATATTTAATGTTCTGTACACAATTATAATGACCAATTATTATATTTAAAACATTCTGTGTGTTTGATGATAACATTACTCTGTCATATTTAAATATATGTATTCTCTTGTGGCAATATTAGTAGACATGCAGTATTGGAACTTTCTCATTTCATTGTCAAAAGAAGGTCTGCTGCTGCTGCTGCTGCTGCTGCTGAACAACTGCAAGTAACACAAATGCTGTGGAAGCTCGCCAATGGAGACCAAGAAGGGAATTAGATATGTGTTGAAATTGATTTTTTTTTTTATATACAGTATATATCATAACATTTATTTAAAGTACTCTACGGTATCTGTATCTAAAAATACACCTTCAGTGGCTTTAGAAAATGTACATACTGCAGAAGAGAGCTGGCTGCAGTGAATTTTGAAAGTCTTTGGTAACCACTGATGATCCAGGGTCCGTAGTTTAAGACTCAGTGATCTAGGAAATAATACATAGGTTTGCAGCAAAGGTAGTAAGCCAGATAATTCATCTACAAATCAATCATTTGGATGCCGAAAGATAATGGGTACTAAGGTATGCCAGAAATGCATGGGGAAGGAGCGGGACATGGGTTTATTATATCCACCCCCTGCTGTTTTTTTTTTATTGTTATTAATGGATGTTTGACAATAACCTCTATTGTTTGTAACTTTAACTCCGTAATTGTTTAATAGTGTGCTGAAATGCAAATCTGTTATTGGAAACTGCACCTTACCCAAGCACTACATTTTACAAAGAAAAGCCATTCAGTGATGCAATAAACTGAAAATACTAAAAATGTGCAGCAAATCAGCACATTGATTTCAGTTTTTCTAAAGGTACAGTACTCCTTGCTCCATGAAATGTATGAGGAGCAGACTCACCACAGTGTAACTTTACTAAAAGCAGTGGCATTTCTATAAGTAAAAAGGTCCTGGAACATACTGTAGTGCTGGAGATGGGCAAATTATTCGCAGACCTTCGCCTTCGTCCCGGAGTGTTTCTTCACAGGCTCAGATAGCTGAGGCTCAATCCCAGATCTGCATATTCACCTTTTATAAAATCAAAAACATTTGCATATGTGCCTGCATGGCTCCTCGCCGCAAAGGTGTGAGTCTGTGCAAATCCACATATTAATCGAATATTTGTTTTGACAGTCGCTTTGGGAGAAGTATAAATAAGGGTGCAGCCTCAGGTCTAAGCCATTGTTTTCTTGGGTTTGGCACAGTGTGGGTGGCGAATGTACGTATAGACATTTGTTGGCATGATATTCTCAAAAAGGGAGAGCAAAGCGAATATGACGGCGGGTTTAGGTGCATTTAACCACATTTTAACTGCCTAATACGAGGGCGAAGATTCGTTACCACATGGGATTTTGTTGAAACACTGCAAAGAGTTTGTGGACTGACTTTTCATACGTTAGTCCATCTCTAGCCGGTACCATAAGTAAAGAAAGTGTAATTTAGATCAAAAATAAATATTTTAGCCATTTTACTCTCTTCTTAAAAAATAAAGTATGCTTTAAATTGTGATAACTTTACTAACGAACCAACATTAGAGTTCTTCTTAGATAAAATGATAATAAAGTACAGTGCATCTGAACCTCACAGAGCACGTCTTCTGTATAGAAATTGAATATCACTACCAGATCCAGATGTTTCTTCTCATTAGAAAATCAAAATGTAAATAGAAAGGCTGACATGTAAGGCTGCTTTAGCCCTGTCTCAGTGATGCTGGACCGATTTTCATAACCTCCAAATGATTCCGTATTTTGTTATACTTTGTGGAACAAGCTACCAAGGTATCAGAAGGCGGAGGTTACATAAAATACAATATTCATTATATATATATATATATATATATAGTGACAAAGAGCTCCCTTACGTAGCGCTGCCGTCTGTCCGGGCTCTTATGACACAGTCTTTTAGGGTAAACAAAGAGAACCTACAGCACAATATTGTAACATTCAGGCTTCTGCCTGCTTTATTCCATCCCAGCAAGTGACTGCATCTTTATCTGAAATACATTTGAGGTACTCAGGCTTGTGCTGTAAGATTAGTCCCAAGCAGTAGGACTGCAACACTTTGAAATAGATTTGAGTTACTCAGGCTTGTTACATTCAGTCCAAGCAGGGGACTGCAACACTTACATGGAAATACACCAAAAATAAACCCTGTTCAATCATAGCGCTTACTTAGACAGAGATTTCCCTCTCTAGGCTTGGGCGGCTTATCTACTTTCCAACTAAACGAAATACAGAACATTTACAATCGGTGACAGAACTTATAAGAAGAAGGGTTTTTGTTACCTTGAAGGGGGCATCCTCCCCTGACTGGATGCAGGGAGCAGCGGTGCCCCAGCCTCCAGGCTTTAGGAGAGAGTGAGGTAGCAAACCTAAGTACCTGTTTCTCAATTAGGAGAGCAGGCGGGGGGGGGGGGGGGGGGTAGGGAGAATTAGAACAACTGTGAACTCTGGTCTGGATTTCCCATGCGCCAGGCTCAGTAACTTTGAAGATGTGGGATGGATAACATTTACATTGTGGCTGCACTTTCTGATCTAAATCGGACAGAAAGCTGCCTAATATCCTGAGACTATGTTGCAATATATTAAGCAAAAAGAGGTGGCTGCACCCTTAACTAGTAGTGCCTGTATTGGTGTAGATCCAGCCACAGTAAAATACATGTTTCACAAAGTACACATTCAGCTCAACGAAGATCAGAGTATCAGTACGGAACACAAAATCAAGGTGAAGACAAAAGTGGGGTTTATTGAACTATACAGTAACAGGTCACCAAATTTTTTGGTTCCCAAGGAAAGGTCTCCCTCCCTCTTTCTCTCTAAAGTTTGTGAAAAACAAGCACTACTCAGGACATCTAAAATCAGTGATAATTATTTAGACAATGAGCAACGTTTTGGCCACAAACTCAAATCTTTATCAAGATGGAGATGACATACAATATATATATATAATAAATTGTTTGTTCTTGTATAGCGCTGCAAGTTTTACGTAGCGCTTTACAGGTACCACAGACACAGTCCCTGCCCCATGGCGCTTACAATCTATGTTTTTTTTTGTGCCTGAGGCACAGGGAGATAAAGTGACTTGCCCAGGGGCACATGGAGCTGACACCGGGAATTGAACCAGGTTCCCCTGCTTCAAACTCAGTGCCAGTAAGGGTCTTTACTAACTGAGCCTCTGTCTCTGTCTCTGTCTCTGTCGTCTCTCTCAGTCCCAATTTAAGGCAGGAAACACTGTATTTCTCTATATGGAGTTTTATTTACAGGGATTAAATCATACACCAACCGGCCCTTTAAGTCAAAACAAAACATAAAAAGAACACCAATTCCCTTTACAGAAAATAACTCAACTTTGCTTCAGCCCTTTCTAATGACAACTGGCCAACTATACTGGTTCGCAGCTTAAAAAATTGCATACTATATGCACCCCACATGAACAATCTTAAAACATCAATAAAGTATCTCTCTTATCTGTTAGTCCATTGGAGCAGACATCCCCGCTTCAGCACAGTCTTTCATCCTTCCTTCCTAGTGGAACTTGGTCCCACATTTGCTCAGAGAAACTCTCCTCTCTAAATTCAATGCCAAGAACAGGACATCCCAACTTCAGTACGGTCTCACGCCCGTCCTTCACCTTCCTGGGATTAATCACACAGGCAGTCCCTGCAGGCTCAGTGACCATGTCCAGCAGGCCTAGGGGTCTGTGCCAGCTTCCACAGCTGGGGAGGACGCTTTCTATGTCCCTTTCTTTGGGAACTCCTTTGACCGCATGTTGTGGGTTCACAGCAACAGCTTTCAAATGTGAATGCCACACCTGGAATCAACTCCAGACCTTTACCTGTTTAATTGATGATGAAATAACAAAGGAATAGCCCACATCTGTACATGAAACAGCTTTTGAGTCAATTGTCCAATTACTTTTGGTCCCTTGAAAAAGAGGGGGCTACATATTAAAGAGATGTACAGTAATTCCTAAACTCTTTCTCCAATTTGGATGTAAATACCCTCAAATTAAAGCTGATAGACTGAACTTTAAGCCCATATTCATTATTTAACTGACTTGAATTTATTTTGTTACACAGGCGAAATAACAAAACTTGTAACAATGTCCAATTATTCCCGGACCTAACTGTAAGTAGCCATTTGTCTTTTGCGTATAAACCTTATCCAACAGTACTTCACTATATTGGTTATTTTTCCATTATCCACAGGATCAGTCAAAATTGGTACTTTACATATACAGTGCATACTATCAGGAGCATCAATGATAGTTTGTATCTACAGTGACTACCATGCACTGTCTACTTTGTTGCACCCTATTTCTAATTCCTCCCACATTTAAATGGTTAAAAGCTCACTCCATAGCATCTCCCACTCTCAGGGGAACTTGCTTGCTTGCAGTATGGTTGTGACAAATCTAATACAGAGTGCTTTTCCTGGTAATGTACAGGTTAATAAAAGCTTCAATCAGACTTAGAACTTTGCAACTAATATTGACAGATTTATTATAAATCATTATTCCTGGTATTGCACAGGTTATTAAGAATTTATATTAGTGTTAGGGACCCTTGAAATGTGGTCTGCCGTGGAGTGGCTCAGGGGCTTACAACAATTTTGGCCAACAATGTTAAACTAAAAGACCATTTTATTTAATAGATATTTATACATATATATTTAGGCACTGTACCGTGTATGAGTTTCACTGGATGTGCACTGAGCTCTGTCTGTGTTTTATGTTTTGTTTCTGGTTTTAGATTCTTTTAATTCTCAAGAATTGAGAGTAGGGTAGCAAAACGGTAGCAAAAAGGAAGATGGTAGCAAAAAGCAAGACGTGACAGAAGAAGACTCTGTTATAACAGATTCTGTTTTACAAGAGGCCGTAATCTAGATTCCAAAATGGGTATTATCCCTTCTGTGTTGACACAGTGATTATACATTATACTTAGAAAAGTGCTGGTCAATCAGCATTATTGTGCATATATAGCTATATTCATTTTTCTCTGATGATGCATCTATGACTTGATCATGTTCCATACCATTATTTCTTGTACTCATATATGTGATGTTCATCTAGGATTAGATGTGTTACCACTTGGATATCCTGAGCCCAATGTGGACTAAAGTATAACTGACATTCAGGGTGGTTTCTGTATAATAGCCCATCCATCAGATGATGGACAAGAAAGAACTGCTGATACTAGGATGCTCTATTGTCACAGCAGTGATGTATATAACTATGGAATACTGATGATTGGATACATCGCTCCGTCTGATGGCATTTATTCCAGTTTTTTATGGTTGGGACTGAAACTTTGGAATTTCGTGCTTTGTTGAACACAAAAACTGAGTTACCTTACTTACCTGAGTGCTATCTGCTGATTTCGTAGAAACGTTATTGTACATTTTTCTTTACTTTATGGGATATGCACAACCATTTATTGGATGACTATTGGAGTGCCGGCTGCTATGTTTCTTCTCTATTGCATACATAGAAAAATATAAGAAATATAAGAAAAATACACACTGTTTTATTTATATATATATATATATATATATACTGAGTTAAGTTATGGTGAGTAAAAAAAGTGACAAAAACCCTCTGCATATATATATATATATATATATATATATATATATATATATATATACACTGTATATATGGGTATAGACACACAAACACACACATTAGTTCAGTTTAATGAATAATACCCGTTGTGTCTTTTCTATTTTTCCTAAACAATCCAACTTGTTTGCATTTTGTTTGCAAAATGTTTGCATTTTGTTTGCAAAATGTTTGCATTTTGCTAATGGTGTTGCAAAGTTTCCTACATTTTGCTATTTGCTATTGTTTTGCAATACTCATGTAAAATGCCACAAATTCCACCCTTCCTTATTATAGTTGCTCCCTCCCTCTTTCCCCTACTCCCTCACTTCTCCTCTTCCTCTCCGTCTTCCACTCTCTCTATCCCCTATACCCCTCCTCCCCCCTATTCCTCATACTTCTCCTCCACCCCCTATGCAGGGCCGTTTTAAGACCTTCGTAGGTACTTTTATTTCTAGAGGCCTAAAAGGTTCGTAGGCCTTAGGAACTGTGCCTAGTCAGCCAAATGTATAAAGCGGCCCTGCCCCTATGCCCCTTCCCTCCCTCCCTCCCTCCCTCCCTCCCTCCCTCCATGTCTCTCTCCAGTTCTCCTCCCCTCCTGCTAAGGCCATATTTCAGAGTTTGATTAAATAGACAAATGGAGCTTTGTGAAAAGATCACATTTATGTAACATTTCCCCAAACAACATCTAGTTCTGCCTGGTTCTTGAACTATCGCCAACATTTTGCACATCTCTAACCTATGCAATCAGGGCCGCCAACAGAAATCATGGGGCCCAGGACAAATGAAAGGAACAGCCCCCACCCCCGCCCCCCCAATCCATAACGCACCTACAACAATTTTTTTTTTTTAGCACACAACTTTTACTTATCAGTTTTCTGTTTATTTTAATATTTTCAGCAAAAGACAAAGATACCCAATGCTACATCCAAAGTGACAAAGGCTTGGGGGGATTCAGTATGGGCCTGGGGGGGTTAAATATGGGCCTGGGGCTACATATATACACATGTAGCCCCGGTCTTATTTTGCCTATAGAGACCCAATCTGTAGCGTGCCGAGCGATCGCGGGTGCCGCTGGAGGCAGCGACGGATGCGCCGGCACAACGCAAAGGTGGGGGCCGGAGCAGGGAGCGCTCCAAGTCCCCGGAGTCTCTGCGGCGTACCGGGCTAGCGGGGGCCGCCATGACAGGTTGCGCAAGCGTGCGCATTGGTCGTGCAGACGCTGTAAGGATAGCGCACGCGGTCCCAATGCTAAAGAGGTCCTGAGTGGACTACAATTCCCAGCAGCCTCTGGGGATTGCCCTTTCACCCACATCACGTGCAGCCAGCCAGCAAATAGGGTTTTGCAGCTTCTCCTGTGGAGGAAGGCTACAATGTTGCGGGGACCACGTTTGGCAGTTGGAGCTGGGAGCAGGAAGGGGGAGGAAGGGTGTAGGGAGCAAGTGGCTCCTACACCAGGTAAGGCATCCCCAGATCCCAGGCAGGCCCCAATCCCCACCAGGGTATGGGGTAGGTACTGAGGGACGGCCCCTAGGTTAGGGACCCTGCCCTTAGGTGTGAGTGTGCAGTCTTGTCAGTGTCACGGCTGGCAGTGCTGTGAGCGCTGACAAGTAGGCACAGCGTGTGTGTGCAGTGTAGCTGCAGGTATCCGTGTGAGTGCAGTGGGTTGCTGCAGGTACGGTGTGAGTGCAGTGGGTTGCTGCAGGTATGGTGTGAGTGCAGTGGGTTGCTGCAGGTACCAGTTGAGTGCAGTGCGGTTGAGTGCAGTGCGGTTGCTGCAGGTACTGTGTGAGTGCAGTGTGTTTACTGCAGGTGTTAGGCTGAGTTAGTCAGAGGGGACCCAGGTGGTGAAGGGAGAGGTAGAGTGGGTGCAGGGGGTCAGTGACCCACCTGCATGGGACAGGCTACCCCGTAGGCCCCTCTGAGTGTTCCCTGAAGTCACCAAAGGTTGTTGTGCTGCAGGGACGGCCATAGTGGTTGCGAGCATCACCCTTACTGTGTAGACAGCTAGGGACAAAGGGACGAGCGTGCGGAGCAGGCTTGCTGGCGAGTCATCTGGGACCAGACAGCTGGACATTGAGACCCAGGAGGCAGACCGCTAATTCATCTGACCCATTGCGAAGAGGTACCGGTCACCGCCGTGACCGGAAGGTACTATAACAACAAGTGCACCAACACCGGTCAACAGGCGCTGATGCTGCCTTAGGCTAAACTCTTTAGGAACACTGAGCGAGTGGTTAAAGAACTGAGCCTATACCAATAGTACAATACATGGACACAGTGTGTGGGGCATGCGGTGAGGGGACGGAGACGTTTCTCCTGATGAGTGGGCAGCCACTAAGGTTATACCGTTAGAGTATAAGTACATGTTATGTGTTATTGCTATGTTGCATTATTACAGTAAAAACCAGTTACAATCATAAGGTGTTGTATGTTTCTTGCCCAGGGGAATCTTATGTCACAGGGATCCTGGGTAAGTGGAGGCGCTGCGCTAAGTATATGTATAAGTGTTACCCCAGGCTCCCAGCTAGCGGAGGCTCAGATCTCCTGGAGCCGCAGGTGTCGTACAGTGACCAGTAGTTCCTTTGGGAGGGTTCAGAAAAAGGGCTACACACATATATGCTTGACAAATCACCCAAAAATCTACATGCCGATCCAAAAAAATCTACTCGCCACCTAGCCCCGCCCTACTTTAAAAAAATGGAATACATTCCTAATAAGAATTGTGTGTATGAGTGTGACTGGCTGGGTGACTGGCTGGTTGGGTGTCTGACTGACTGATTGACTGACTGGGTGGGTGACTGACTGGGCGGATGACTGACTGGATGGGTGACCTATTGACTGGGTGACTGACTCACTGGGTGGGTGACTAATTGACTGGGTGTTTCACTGACTGGGTGGGTGGGTGATTGACTGGGTGGGTGACTGACTGACTGGTTGGGTGACTGACTGACTGGGTGGGTGACTGACTGACTGGGTGACTGCCTGGGTGGGTGACTGCCTGCCTGGGTGGGTGACTGACTGACTGCATGGGTGGGTGACTATTGGGAGTGGGGGTATTTTGTATTTGTATTGGGGAGGTGGGGCTATTTTGTATATGTAATGGGGAGGTGGGGGTATTTTGTATATGTATTTGGGTGGTGGGTGTCTTTTAAAATGCATTGGGGCCACCCACCCACGCAGTCAGTCACCCACCCACCCATGCAGTCATTCACCCACCCACGCAATCAGTCAGTCACCCACGCAGTCAGTCAGTCATCCACCTACCCACTAGCCTCCCTCCACATCCACTAGCCCCCCTCCACATACACTAGCCTCCCTACGCATCCATGTGCTTCCCCTCCTGACACCATCCCCAAGGTAAGTCTGAATTTTATAGGTATTGGGGTGGTGGATGTATTTTGTTTATGTATTGGGATGGGTGGTGTATTTTGTATATGTAATGAGGAGTTGGGGGTATTTTGTATATGTATAGGGGTGGTGGGGGTCTTTTTAAAATGTATTGGGGCCACCCACGCAGTCAGTCAGTCACCCACGCAGTCAGTCACCCACCCACTCAGTATATACAAAATACGAGAACCACACCAATACATATACAAAATACACCAACCACCCCAATACATATACAAAATACACCCACCACCCCAATACATATACAAAATACACCCACCACCCAAATACATATACAAAATACACTCACCAGCCCAATATATATACAAAATGCACCCACCACCCAAATACATATACAAAATACACCCACCAGCCCAATACATATAAAATTCAGATTTACCTTGGGGATGGTGTCAGGAGGGGGGCACATGTATGCGGAGGGAGGCTGGTAGATGTGGAGGGAGGCTAGTGGATGTGGAGGGTGGCTAGTGGATGTGGATGGGGCTAGTGGATGCAGAGGGAGGCAGTGGATGCGGAGGGAGGCTAGTGGATGCGGAGAGGGGCAGTGGATGCGGAGGGGGGGCAGTGGCACCCACGCCATGGGACCACCGCACCCGTCTCCCCCAAACATCCCCCCCTCCTCCAGCTCAAACAGCCACCAGCGGGCGGCAGCAGTAATGGGGAGAGTGCCGGGAGAGACCCGCACCTGCAGCACAGCCACATTGGACCCACCTCCCCGATAGAGGAGGGAATCACCCGAGGAGAGCGGGAAGCCCCCCGTGCACCAACCATGGGTCAGAGGGGGTCGTGTTGGGTCCAGCACCCGCCAACTTTGCCTGCCCCCCTCTGTGCGCCTACCTCCCGCCCCCCTGCATGCCTACCTCCCGCCACGGCCAGCAGCCACAGGGACTGGGGGAGGCCAGTTTCACCCCTTGAGCCTACCTCCCTCCCAGGCAGAAGCCGTGGGGATCAGGGGCAAGGGGGAGGGGATCGGGGGCAGGTGGGTGGAGGGGAGCGCCAACGTGCCTGACTGAACCCCAGTGGGGACCCGGCAGCGACCAGCAGCAGGGCCTGGCCAGAGGTTGGGGGAAATATACAGCACTGGCCGTCCGGGCCCCCTACCAGTTAGCGGGCCTTGGACAGCAGCCCCGGCAGACCCCCCTGTTGGCGGCCCTGTATGCAAAATACATTATGTGTATAGATAAAGTACATTTGAATCTAATTTATTGCTCATTTAAACAATTTTTTTTTACATTTAAAAATGTGTGCCATGTTGTACAAGTGAGCAGTCACCTTCACATATCTGAGTATATTGTTTAGAAGAGTCTGATGTGCAATTTGACTCCAGCTGAACCCATTATCCACTGCTCTAATTTCAAGTTCTAGACCCAAGAGAGTTCCATAACAGCCTTTGAACAAGCTGAAGGTTGAAAGAAAAGGAATATATCTAAATAGCAGTGATAAAATTGTCAGTGTTGGCTGGTAAAATACACTTCACAACTTTTAAATTAAACAAACCCTGATTAATAAGGATTAGTAGGAAAATAAACTTGTAATTTGGATATATGTTGTTCCCTTCACATCAAAATTAAATATTTGGGGGACAAAATACATGGGTATTGAAAAAATCTGGGATATAAAAGAATCAATGAATGAAGTGCACTGAAAAACCATGTTAAGACTGAGGGCATCATGCAGTAAGCAGCGGAAAGGCAATTCTCGCCACTTTCCCACCAAAAATGCCTACCCCTATTCAGTAAGGGGCGAGAAAGTGGTGAGAATAAAAAAAAACGCCGCGGTTTTTTTCCCCCGCCGGTGGCGAGGCAAGAAGGCACTTTCCGCCTAAAATAGAAAATTTTTCCGCCACGCTGTATTCTAGTAGTGGCGATTAGCTTAGCGGTGCTATTCGCCACTCTAGAATGGCGTGTTTATGGCGAATCACCCACGCAAGAAAAAGTTGGCAAGTTAATGGTGAGAGGCTGCTGATGAGTAGCGGATCGGCACTTAGAAAATATTCTGGCCTTTTTCCTGGCTGGGATTGATGCCGGGGGTCTCCTGAGCTGATACCATTAATACCAGCACCAGAGCCCCTCGGCATGCATCCGAGGCAGGAAAAATGCATTTAAATGCCACTTCATGGCAATGAAGGGGTTAAACAGCCGTGCCAGGTTTATTGTGGGTAGCGGGGGTGGGTGAAGGGGGTATTTGGCCCTTGTTGTTTGTTTAGGGCTTGCGGGGGGTTGCAGGTGCGCTTAACCCCTTCACGAACGTAGCAGTTAATACCACTACGGTCATGAAGGGGTTAAACCCTCCCGCTACCCACCCGCAAGCCCTAAACAAACCACCGTTGGGGCTAATACCCCCTTCACCCACCCCCGCTACCCACAATTAAAAGTAAACACACACAACAGCCCCACACTAACTAAAGAAATATATATATATATATATATATATATATATATATATATATATTGTTCTGTATGTATTTTAAATGGACACATGCACTATTATCCATTTGTGGATAATAGTCATTGTGCCCATTACTATACTGTATGTTAGGGGGGTATAGGTGATGTTGGTGTAATATATATATATATATATATATATATATTACACCAACATCACCTATACCCCCCTAACATACAGTATAGTAATGGGCACAATGACTATTATCCACAAATGGATAATAGTGCATGTGTCCATTTAAAATACATACAGAACAATAAATACATTAAATACATGTAGCACTCACCCATGTCTGGCTGCCACGATGAAGGCCATCCTCATCTTCATCCTGCTAATGCCCCATCCGCTTCGGCAAAACAGACACAAGAATAAAAATATCCAATGTAATGTCCCCTAACCCCTTAATCACCATAGCGTTTATGAACCGCTACAGTCATTAAGGGGTTAACCCACCATCACCCACATACCCTCCCCCACTACCCCCCCACCCCCTGAGGCCTAACCACCCTCACCCACTACCCACAAGGGAGTCCTACCACATACCCTTGGGTACAATACCCCCTCCCCCCACCCCACCACATACAGTACAAAAATGTGCCAAATAACTATTATCCAGATAGGGATAATACATTATTTGGCCATTATTAAACACATTAAGTAGCATAGTAAAATAAAGAAAATTCTACTGACCTCTTCAATAAGAAGGCCTCGTCGCCAGCATCACCCTTGTGGTCCGTTGCCAAAATAATACATAGCCAATACATTGCAATGACATTCACATATCAATGAGCCCCTTAATCACCTTATCAGGTGCTAACCGCAAAGGTAATTAAGGGGTTAAGCCATCCTGGCCACATACCAACCCTTCACACATTCCTTTGTACAGTGGCTTCATCATGAAAAAATTAAATACATATGAAAGAAACAATAAATATATATATATATATATATATATATATATATATACATATATACAGTGTTCGACAAACCTATACATTTTCTCGCCCTGGGCGAGTGGATTTAACCCCCCGGGCGAGTAAATATTGGCCCAAGCAGCACACGTTTGGTACTAGGTGGCGAGTAGATTTTTTTGTGTGGCGAGTAGATTTTTTGGTGATTTGTCAACCACTGCATATAAATATACACACATGATGAACCAATATACAAATAAATGTGTCAGGGTTAACAAAAACATGCTCCAATAAAAATACCACTTATATATAACATCCTCAATGAAATACAATGCGATTTCCTAAACAAATCAAATGTAATCATCCAATCTAAAGCATCAAATGACAATCCAAAGCCTCAAATGCCACTTAAAACATTGCATTTACATTGTATACATGCTGCATAAAATGTAAGCAACATGTAGACGCTGCAAATCAATGTTAACAATACAATATTTCAAATAAAATAGCATTACATCAAAAGAAGTATACAATGTAATCCAATAAAGTCACCATCAATCAATTACCATACATGAATTACATCCCAAAACAATTAAAATAGCATCCATACCATTACACAATTAACTACACCAACCGTTAAAGAGAACAAGTTACCATCATACAAAATAGGACACCAACAATTACAATATACAAAACCAAGCCTCACCATTACCTAAAGCACAGCATAGAAGCCCAAAAATTACATCTATCTAATTATAAAATACATTGAACACACATCTATGCATAGCAGCATAGCCACAATCATTTAAAATAGTGCAAAGCAAGCTTTTAAAACACTATCATTTCTTACCCTATATGTATATATATATATATATATATATATATATATATATATATATATATATATCTCTAGACATACATACATACAGTGGCAAGAAATGATGTACAATAAAAAAAAAAACAACACATGTAAAAAGCAACAAAAAACACAGTTAAATTAAATACATTTATTTAGTTCACTTACCATTACCTGACCCACTCACCGATTCCCGTTGAACAGCTGTCACGGGAGACTCCTGTGGCGGGTAGGATCTCGGTGGCCGGAACAGCACGAGCGTAGTAGGGGTCACAAGCAGAGATCAGAGGCAGGCGGCAGACAGCGCAGTCAGGAAACAAGCAGAGGTCCAAGGCAGGCGGCAGGTAGCGAAGTCAGGTAACAAGCAGAGGTCAGCAATGAGGAGACTGGAACAGGACAGGGGAGCAAGGACAGGTCTGGGGGCAGAGACTGAGAACAGGAACAAACAGGGACAAACCAGATTACCAGCAAGGGCTTTTACTGTGAACAGACTCAAATACAGGTACAGGTACAGAAAACAGATCAGGATCAGAGGCATGTGCAATAGGAGTCTGACTTCAAGCAAAGGCAAAGGAAACAGACAGGAAGCAGAGCTATAAGACAGAGAGAGGAGCAACAAGAAGACAGACAGACAGAGGAACCCAGAGCCAACAGAAGGCAGCAGCACACCCAGTGGACAAAGAAGCTATGGCTAGGCAGGAGGTCTAGGTGACCCTGACAACAGCTTAGTCACGAACCAATCCACGAACAGGAACCCATAAAATAATAAACCAGAAAATAATAAACATTAAACTAATAAAACACGACAATCCAGGGGTCTTCTACTTCTAATCCATCGTTATCTGTATTCTTGTTTCTTCTATCGTCTTCCGGGGTCTTCTTCCCGTCTGCTGCCATGCCCTGGTCTTCTTGCTTCGCCGGAGGTCCTTCCTCCTTGACGTCTGGCTTCAAAATGAGACGACAAAGGCTTTTAAAGGCCTATGACGTCACATTTTCGTCATGGTTTCCACGGCCCCGATTGGGCCGTGAAAACCATGTGTTTTGGCTGATAAAAAAAAAAGTGATGACGTCACTTAAAGGCAATGAAAGCACAGCCAATCAGAATGGCTATGCTTTAATTGCCTTTAAGATGACGTCATTAAAAGAAACATGGCTGCCCTCACATGGTACGGTAGCCAATCAGAGCGTGGGAAGTCTATCCCTACTCTGATTGGTTCTTGTATATATATATATATACATGTAGAGGTATCAGTACCGTGTTAGCCGAGCTTCAATAATCAAAAAATAAATAGATGATACCGTTCTGTGGCTAACGAAATGCTTTTATTTGTGCGAGCTTTCGAGATACACTGATCTCTTCTTCCGGCGATGTTACAATGAATGAAGCAAGGATAACTTGAAAACAGTGTCTCTTGGAATGTTATCTGTGCTTGTCCTTCCCCCGGTGTGGATGTGTTTTATGGCTAGAGGTGTCAAAGGGTAACTGAAAGCAAGTGAAGAAAGAGTGTGTATGTGTATCAGTGTGAATAAAAATGAATGGAGAGCCCACAGTATAAACAGTGCTCTACACAAGGTGTGTGTGGAGTGAGAGGGATATAAATGGTGTGGGTGGGTGTGGAAATGTGAGAGTTTGTAGCACAACTAAAAGTGTGTGTGGATACTATGTGGTCCCTATTGGTGTATATGGATAGAGAAATAAGGAGTATTAGTATGTCTGAGAGACAGCTGTGTGTGCATACATATAGCACAGTATGTACAGACATGGCCTTTAGCGCTCATGGGAAGAGAGTTCGCTAGTGTCAGTAATGACTCATAAAATTTCGATCTCTGTTTAGGCCACTGCTAAGTGTCCCGAACAGTTGCATAAATTTGTATTCATGCAACCGTCTCTCTTTCGGGGTTTTAAGATTACCTTTGAGTATGGCAACCCTCAGATCGTTCATCTTATGGCCAGAGTCAGAGAAATGTTCGCCAACAGGACTGTCTCTTGTTCCGCGTGTGATGCTGTGGCGATGCAGGTTCATTCTCTTGTTTAGCCCCTGTCCTGTCTCACCTATGTAGTAGCAGCCCCCTGGGCATTTCATGCACATGATGAGGTACATGACATTGCTGGAGGAACAGGTGAACCCTCCTCTGATTTTGTATTCCCGATTCTTGTGTGGTATTTGTATTGTGTCCGCTGTGTAGAGCATTGCGCAGGTTTTGCATCTTGGGTCCTGGCATGGTTTTGTCCCGCATTCAGTTGTACTGCTGAATACTTTACTCCTCACCATAATATTCTTGAGATTATGGGGTTGTCTGTATGATAATAAGGGTGCTTCAGGGAAGACCTGTTGCAGTCTTGTATCTTCCTGGAGGATGGGTTGTAGTTTCCTGGCGATCTTGCGTAGGGCTCCTAGGTGTGGGTTATATGTGACCACCAAAGGAACCCTGTCGCTTGTCTCCTTCTGTTTGTATTCAAGGAGATCACTTCTTGGTATTCTGGTGGCTTTGTGAATTTGCTGGTCTACAATTCTGTGGTTATATCCACGGTTTATAAAGTCTGATCTCAAGGCTTTAATCCGCTGGTCTCTGTCTGCTGTGTCGAAGCATATCCGGTTGTATCGTATGGCTTGACTGTAGATGGTTGCATGTTTGGTGTGTGTCGGGTGGAAGCTGTGGTCCCTCAAATAGCTGGCTCTGTCTGTAGGTTTGCGGTATACAGAAGTCTGTAGTATATAAAATATATATATATTTTGTTTCTTTCATTTTTATTTTATTTTTTCATGATGAAGCCACTGTACAAAGGAATGTGTGAAGGGTTGGTATGTGGCCAGGATGGCTTTACCCCTTAATTACCTTTGCGGTTAGTACCCAATAAGGTGATTAAGGGGTTCATCGATATGTAAATGTCATTGCAATGTATTGGCTATGTATTATTTTGGCAACGGACCAAATGGATGATGCTGGCGACGGGGCCTTCTTATTGAAGAGGTCAGTAGAATTTTCTTTATTTTACTATGCTACTTAATGTGTTTAATAATGGCCAAATAATGTATTATCCCTATCTGGATAATAGTTATTTGGCACATTTTTGTACTGTATGTGGTGGGGTGGGGGGAGGGGGTATTGGCCCTAAGGGTATGTGGTAGGACTCCCTTGTGGGTAGTGGGTGAGGGTGGTTAGGCCTCAGGGGGTGGGGGGTAGTGGGAGAGGGTATGTAGGTGATGGTGGGTTAACCCCTTAATGACTGTAGCGGTTCATAACCGCTATGGTGATTAAGGGGTATGGGGACATTACATTGGATGTTTTTATTCTTGTGTCTGTTTTGCAGAAGCGGATGGGGCATTAGCAGGATGAAGATGAGGATGGCCTTCATCGTGGCAGCCGACATGGGTGAGTGCTATATGTATTTAATATATTTATTGTTCTGTATGTATTTTAAGTGGACAACTGCACTATTATCCATTTGTGGATAATAGTAATGTTGCCCATTACTGTATTGTATGTTGTGTATTGCTATGTTTATTGGGGGCAATTGTCCCCAAAAAACATACTATTATGCGTTAACCCCTTCATTGCCTTCGCGGCTCTCCGCTATGGTAATGAAGCAGCATTAATGTATTTTAATAATATTGTGCGGGAGCAGGGGGTCCCGCATTGATTTGTGGCTCAGAGACTCCCTGCTTCTCGAGTTACAGGCCCCAGTTTGGGGCATCGGTTACAGTGTTGACGCCATATTTATTGCGGGCACGTAGCGTATGGTACGCTATAAACCTGGCGGCGACACTGCCCACCCGATCACACATACCGGGCCTGTAACTCGGGAACCAGGGAGTCCCTGGTCCACCAAGCTATGTGGTTCAGGTCAGGGGACCCCCTGCTCACTGTACAGTATTATTAAAAAAATATTCATGCTGCTTCGCTACCATAGCAGATAGCCGCAAAGGTAAGGAACGAGTCTTTATTGATATGTGTGTTTTAGTGTAGTGTAGATGTGCAGAGGGTCTCCGGAGCTGAACTGCTTTGGTTTTAGGTCCGGGGACCCCCTGCTTTCCGAGATACAGGCCCCTTTAGGGGGTGCCGGTATCCCTCTGCTTTGTTTACATTCCGCGGTCACGTGATCGGGACCATTAAATGCAGAGGGATACCGGCACCTCATAAAGGGGCCTGTATCTCGGGAAGCAGGGGGTCCCCGGACCTGAAACCAATGCGGGTCAGCTCCGGAGACCCCCTGCACATGTACACTATGAATAAAAAGGGTTTAAAAAATAATTTTTAATGGGCCGATGTTTGCGCAGAGAGAGCGGCGGATCTCTCTCTGCTGCAAACACATCTCGGCAAGGGACGGCTTCTCGGCAGCTTCTCGCCAGGCAGTCGTCTCCCCACCGGTTACTAGCCATTTTATCAAATGGGGGTGGCACATTCATTCGCCAGGGATTCGGCCCTTACAGCATACAGCGAGTTTAACACGCCAAAAACATGGCTAATTGCAAAACTGCTTAATGCATTTTTTCGCTGCTTACTGAATGATGCCCTAAGCGCTAAGAGCATTTAAAGATGATGTACAGAAAATATTTATTAGTTTTTTTTCTCCATCTGAAGGGCTTATTCGCTCCAAAAAGTTAAAGTAGTAACAAATCTTGATAGTGTATGCTGTGATGAGCTGTTTCCGCCTATTCATTTTGTTATGTTTTCATGTTTTTTATTTCACTGTCATTAGTGATTACCATGGTAACACTTGCTTGCTTAAAGTGGGAACTCTCCAGAGAGCAACTATGGAATATAAAATGGTGGCAATACTATAAAAAATGATGATTTCAGAAAGTGGGCAGTAGATCAAGGAAACACATTAGTCGGGCTAACCAAGAAGCCAAAAGGCGGTGAGCATTCCCAGGAGATGTCTGTAGGAGTCGACAAGTCCGAAGGCAGAACCCTAAGGCTGTTTCCCCGGTGGTTATGGCGGCGCACGCTACAGCATGCGCACCGCACACTCTATGGGGCAGGCCCCAGTGGCTGTGTGTGTGCAAAACGCTGTGACGCGTACGCTAGCAGGGAAGACAAGAATTTTGTATTCCTGTGCAGAGATGCAGTCACGTGTTTGGCGCGCAGCCAATGGCAGGGCAGATATGCTCCATCATGGCCATGCCCACCGCACTCCCCTAGAGCTTTCCTATAGACCGCCGACTGCAGCTGTAGTCTCTGCATGCGCTGCCATGCCGCCTGGCGCGCGTGCAGCAGGTAGGACTGGGGCTGTAGCCTAAGTGAGCCTTGTCGGGAAGCACTGGGTGGCACCAGGATGCTTCAATGGAGGATATCTCCTTTGCACCTTGGATACAACACTTTTAAGGTTTGAAATATATTGTGAGTAAGATTCTTTTGATTGATATCAATAGTGTTACACCTATAATTTATCTTCTCTCCGTATGTAACAATTAATTAAAGACTAATGGAACAGCAGTGTAACCTTTGAAGGTTTGTGTGAACAGATTGGAGGATTGATGAATTGAGATAGTTGTATGAAGAATATTAAAGTGGTTTTATTTATATGTCACGTGTATTACTGCTGTGAAGGGCTATGTACATTAATGGCGCTATATGTCACTTGATAAAGACCTGTACGGTCGAAACGTTGTGTTGGCTCAATAAATGAGTTTGGATATTCTAAATCTGTTGTGCCCTTTGTTCCTTTTATCATCTATCCAGGACTGATCACAGGCTTTCGTACAAACATTGGAGCACCGGTAACTGTATCAATTTTGTTTACAATTTAAGGAGTGCAGCATTTTTCCTATCTGTCTGGGCTATATAAATAAAGACATACAATACAATACAAGGGGCCTGTGGCCACCCCCATAATAACAAGCCTAAAAGGTTGGGGTCACGGGCTAAGGTGAAGGCAGGTGGCAAGGTGCAAGGACGGGGTCATGGGCTAAGGTGAAGGGAGGAGGCAAGGTGCAAGGTCGGGGTCACAGGCTGTGGTCGGCAAGAGGACAGGAGATACAAGTAACTTGCCAGCGTTAACTCAACACATCACGTTATCAGGTGTTATAATATCTGCTACATCTGTAGGTGGCTAGACAAGGTAAAATACAGAGCACAACCGCACCTTGATAAAGCTCAGCATGCACGAAACGCGTAGGTGGTGTATTTTTTACCTATGTCCATGTAACTTAATAAATGATAGATTTTTCTACAGGAGTCACCTCTTGATCCTTTTTTGCCATTGTGCTCCATATTTTTCCCTTATCTAGCTAGATGTCTACCCTTGACGGACCCCGTACACCCGGAATCTGCCTGACCATGAAGGAGGGCGTGCAACAGGCATCAGCTTTTATGTGAGTTGCTCCTCTGATACTAATGATGATTGTTGTTCATTGTTGTTCATGGAAGGATGTTTATTATGCTGCAATATGTGGGGACTGTGTGTAGATTCCACTGGGCATTTATTTCTCCTTTATACTGCACCGACACACTTTATTCGAGCAAATACCCAGTATGTACCTGGCAGATACCTGGAATGCGCCGCTCCTCACCTCTGACAAGCCCCGTTGTGTTTGCCTTCCCAGCCTGGGTTCATGCCTGGCTGACGGGCGACTGATCTGTTAAATGATAATGATTAGGATTTAATAGGCTGCAATGCTTCGCGTGTCTACCAGATGGCATAAATTCATGAATTGTAATGCAGTATATATATATATATACTGTGCAGTATTGCAGCCAGAGGGAATAAAATGCTTCAATCCCTGCCTGGAAAATACCTCAATGCACTCGGGCAGAAAACAGTCACAAACCTCAATACACCGGGGTATACCCGAATTCGTGGGACTAGCCGAGCTCGAATAAAGTGTGTTGCCAGTGTAAGTGTAACGGATTTTCTGGCCTAGCATGACCTACCCAATCTCACATTGGCCCCTGTGGTCTAACCAGTCCCCATTACAATGTAGTGTCTGGTGGTGCACCTGTTGGCAACAGGACTCCTGAGTCTCCCGCATGATGTTGTGTGGGGATTGCCAACCTAGACAGGCAGCTGAGGTAGTGTGCTTGAGTCCTACCTATATCCAGTGCAGCGCCTCCACCTCATCAGGATCCCAGTTTCCGCTTGTGGATGGTCCTGGTGAGGAACTTCTCTGTGGTGTACTCCTCTGTGTAATCACTTCACACTTACACACGAGGGTATAGTTTAACAGGATCATCTTTATTGCTTGCGGCGGGCCAGCTGCCCTTCACAGTAGTTGTACTCAGCCGCTCATGTTCACCGCACTTCCCTTTGAAAGGTAGCCTCTCCTTAATTGGGGATCACCTATCTCCTCATAAGGAGACAGTCCCTGTGCCAGGTCCCTGGTCACAGTGTCATAAGCGTATTCTTCCAAGTCTGCACTCAGACTTGTTCCTTCTACCACCAACCTACTGAACTCTACTCCTCTAACTACTCAGCAACAACTAACTTTTGAACAGTGCTGTGCCTTATGTATCCTCTGGGGGCTGGCACAACTCTGACAACACTAATCATGGATTCAGAGCATTTGACCACTCCCATCCATACACAGGGCACCTCACCAAGGTGTGCGGGCAAACCTCCATAATTACTGCTGGCATGCCCATAACTTACCAGGCCTTACTGTCAGCAGGAGAGATGACTGCAGCTATTTTACAGCATGGTTACATAAGTAAGCCACTTCCAAAGGAATCTGTGACAGTCTTGAATGATCACTTGTGCATCACAGAGAGGGATGACACACAGGTCACCACTTAGTTAAAGGACTTCATTAAAAATGAGAATATCATGGGATATTATCTATCCTGTTTAATCAGGAACATATTTGGCATTGTGGCAATAAGATGAATCACACTGTACCACACACTGTGTGGGTAAAAGGTAGCCAGGGACATATATCCACTTGTCAGTCAAATTTAGGAGCACGCTGGTCAAAATGTTACCTTAAGCAAACTCGCGTGAATCTATTGAAATAACTCACGTGTCTAAGTATTAGAGAAATTAAAATATGAGGTCTTTCTTATATCTTGGCACTTTTTAAATGTGTTTTTAGGAGAGTTTTTTTTCGAAGTTATAAAACTGTCAACCTAGTAGCTGATTTACAACAGGTGTGGACGTATGGTGTTCCCAATGAAGGGAAGTCAGAATTAAAAGCCCTACTTTTTAATTATAAGTTAGAATTCAACAAGAGGTGTGTCTTGGGATCAAACACGTGAATTTTTATCTTTCTCCGCCAGGGACCTCCTCTGGGAAAAAACCTATGATATATGGTAATGTACTGTATAGGAATTTCTGTTTTATGTTTTACCCTGTTATTTTAAGAAACTATTCCACATTTATTGTAATTCTTTTTCTGTAAGCGAAACACTGTATTTTTATATATATTAAAACATTTAATAAGTAATGCTTTGGGCTCTAAATGAACTATTACACACTCTGTATAGAGTAATTTACATTTCAGACACATTTTGCTACAGATTTGTGTGTGTGACTTTTTTGTGCATAGTTTCCCCTTAGTGCATAGTTTTTTCTATAATAAACAGGGACCCTGGCGCATACATATATATATATATATATAACATATATATATATATATATATATATATATATATATATATATATATATACACGTATGTAAACCCTGTTATAACGTGCCTCGTTATACCGCGATTCAGTTATAACTCTCACTGCACACACTGCACACACACTGCTCACTGCACACACACTGCTCATTGCTGACACTGCACACACTGACACACTGCTCATTGCTCACACTGCACACACTGCACACTGCTCATTGCTCACACTGCACACACTGCTCATTGCTCACACTGCACACACTGCTCACACTGACACACACTGCTCACACACTGCTCATTGCTCACACTGCACACACTGACACACTGCTCATTGCTCACACTGCTCACACTGACACACACTGCACACACTGCTCACACTGACACACACTGCACACTGCACACACACACACACACACCCCCTCCCAATACACATATACCCCCCCCCTCCCAATACACATAACTCATAATTCTGTACCCGGGATAAGAAGCCGCCCGCTATCACCGCCTGAGATTGCTGTCATCACACCGTTACACACCATAACCGGTGTCACTAACTACGACGAATGAGCGCAAAGGATGCTGGGCGTTGTAGTCCATTGTAGTCCATTGTCCCGCCTAAGGTTGTAAACATAGTGGAGCCTGAACTACAAGTACCGAGAGACCCCGCGGGGAAAGGACCATAATACGCCGGTCTGTTGCTGGCCCCAGTTTATTTGTCTCGGGACCGGAGGGGCATCCCTCCTCCCATCTCCTGTCACGCGGTGACAGGGGGAAGCCGGGACCGGAGGGGCATCCCCCCTCCCATCTCCTGTCGCGGTGACAGGGGGAAGCCGGGACCGGAGGGGCATCCCCCCTCCCATCTCCTGTCCTGCGGTGACAGGGGGAAGCCGGGACCGGAGGGGCATCCCCCCTCCCATCTCCTGTCATGCGTGACAGGGGGAAGCCGGGACCGGAGGGGCATCCCCCCTCCCATCTCCTGTCCCGCGGTGACAGGGTGAAGCCGGGACCAGAGGGGCATCCCCCCTCCCATCTCCTGTCACGCGGTGACAGGGGGAAGCGGGGACCGGAGGGGCATCCCCCCTCCCATCTCCTGTCCCGCAGGGTGAATATGCGCTGATGCGGCGGCCATTTTTTTTTGCCGCGACCCCGTTACTAACGCGGTGGTCTCGGGGTGGACCCCGAGGACCGCGTTATAACGGGGTTTACCTGTGTGTATATATATATATATATATATATATATATATATATATATATATATATATATAAAATGAGTTCTTCATTATTAGGTGATACCTTTTTTATTTGGACTAACAATTTATGTCATAAAACTATATATAGTAATGACAAATTTTGCATATTTCTTGGGTGGTGGAGGTGGATAGATCTGATTACAATTGACTAAGGGATTAAGATGAACTCATTGAAACTACAGTGCCATGCGCAGGAGAAAAGTGAGTTAGCTAGAGTAGCTGTGTGTATTAACCCTGGTTACATATCTACATATCTAAGTCACGTACTCACTAGTGTGCTGTCCGTTACGGATTGTTGGGAGATATTGATCAGTTGAGGGACCTTTGCAAAGGTGAAAACGAGAGACCTGTGCATTAACCCTTGTCCTCTATGCAGGTAACATGCTCACAGGTGTGCCGTACGTGACATGGATTATACAGTAGTTTGTTCCCTTTATTTCAGCTCTCATGTCATGTCACGTCACAATGCTTAACATAGTGAATGTAAAAAGCTAAACAGTGATCTTATCAGGCACGGCACAAAATTAACTATTTACTTCATCCAAATCCTAGTCATTAGTATGCCATCTCTGGTACATATTGTTAAGTGTTTTCTTTTATGACTGCATAGTTCAGTAAATGATGGTGATGGTAATGGCATAGCTGAAAGATCACTTTGAATTAGTGTTAATTAGGGAAAAGCAAAAGTCGGTAATAGATATTCTACAATCTTCTTAAGGGGCCTTTTGGGATTTCAGTTCTGTAACTTGGTGTCATTTTCAGCCTTTGAAATTAATCATTTTCAGTCTTTAATAATAATTTGTCTGAATTTAAACATAACATTCTCGCACAATTGTATCCTTCTTTTGGAAAAAAAGAAAGAATATTTGTTTAATTATGTTTAAGTGTCTTGTTATTTCCCTTTGGAATTTGTTGAATAACAAAATCGCTGCATTATGCCTGTGTGGATGCTGATCTGCCTCTTGTCCATGGGAACTTTCACAAATTTTATTCCTTGCAACTGTTTGTGATTTAAATAGAGAACATTAGAAGTGACAATGTAAACCTGAAATAACTGATCATATTTGATTTGATTAACTGTGTTATTTTAGAATAATATGTTTTGCTAATTGTAGCTCTTATGATGGCAATTATGAATCCACAAACATGTAATGTAAGGCATGAATTCATATTTGATACTGTAGCTAATTTAGGGAGTGCCCTGCCAATGCACACAGATGTATTTAACTTTAACTGTCCAATTAATGTCTCACCAGCTGGATGAGCACCTCAAAAATATTTAATCCAACCCTACAATGATATCAAATCCAAGCACACTGGGGATGATCCTCATTCAAAGGTACGGGTGGGGAAACATAAACCCCAAATCACTAAGCTATGCAAAATCAGCAAACATAGTGCTGAATTCCTTTTAATGGAAACTATCATTATTTTCTCTCAGATAACATCACTAAGTTAAAATGCAACAATTACTCCTGGAAAATAAATCATTATACTTTATTTGTTTGTTAAATATTGTCACCATCTACAGTATCTGCGATAAATATTGTTACAGTACCTTGATGTGCACTAATTGTTGTTGCATTGTGGTATTAAAATTTGTGTGTGAACATTGACATTGGAGATAACCTAGGTACATTCTAGGCATGAAAGTCTTTTACTGAAAAGGTTAACATTACTGAACAGGTTAGCTAACATGTCTATCTGAACAAGCTCCTCACCCCTACCACATGCAGCACTTATCATTTGAGATCTGACTCCAAAAGACTGTTCACGGTCCCAAGGTTCAGCAAAGTACCCTCCTTCTCTTAACATGCACCCCAAAACTGGAACAATCTACCGGAGACTCACACAGCCACCACCAGTCTAAGGCCGCGCTTATAGTGCCTTGCAACGTCGACACAACATTGCTCCAAAACAAATTAATTTACTCCGTCGCAAGCGCTTATAGTAAGCGTGACGGCGATGGAGCGACGTCGCATTTAAAAATTTGGAAGCCGGGTAAATTTGATTTTTTAGAGACAGTCGCCACACGTGACCGTCTCTAAACCAATCAAATTGCGCGGCACGCCACTTTTAGTGATGTCACCGGCCTCGTCGCCAGCGACATTGCTAAAAGTAAAATTACAACTTTCGCCGGTGGCGACGGGTGACATGCCTAGTCACTTGATAAAGACCATAAGGTCGATACGTTGTGTGGCACAATAAATCTTTCTTATTCAGAAATCCGTGGAGCGCTGGATCCCTTCTTTTCCTCAGTGTACTTTGGAGTTTATGGCAGGTACTTCCTTGAACCAGCAGCACCGGTAAATTGTATGCATTAGAGTGGTCCAATCTGACTTATTACCTGTTATTGTTACCATTGAATACAACAGGTATTCTTCCATCCAAATGTCTCAGGTTGATTGAAGAGGTTTTAACTCGTCTTTTCTAACAAGCATTATGCTCTACAAATCACAAGAGAAAAGTCAATAAATAAAGGCATTAATGGCTGGAAACTGGAAGCATGCAGATAACTTAATTTTGGGCAGAATTACTGCACAGGAAGGCTCTAGGGCTAGAGAGAGCCTCCAGATTTAGAACCACGATATTCCAGAGGACCTAATCATCAATGCCATAGTGAGCAATTATGCAAAACTATTGTGACGGGAGCTTTGTGACAGGCTATTAATAATACACCACCAAAGATATAACTGGGTTGAACCGGACGAGGCTTAGATATGATAAAATATAATTTATTCCTTGATAAAGGTGAACACACGAGATATACAAATAACAGACAAAATATGGACACTTACTTAACAGTTAGGACAAGAAAGCCACCAGGATACAGGATGGGCCATTTCTTCCATAATTCAGTTGACATCACAGCAATACATGCAGATCATGAATGAAGACACATGAAGACATGAAGACAATTGAGTAAGGGCTGACTCTGACTTATATACCATTTTACCCCTTCTCTTACACTCAAGGCGCCGAGTTGTCTAGCAAAAATCTCTTTGAAGCCCTTTGAAGCAGATTTTGACTTCCATTGTTAGCGTGAAGTATCACACTTAAAAACCACTCCGTTCCTTGGTTCCTGGGCCCAGCATAAACAATTAGACAGTTAGCCTTTGATCACCAGGCTATGTTAATTCCTGCAGGATGCTCTTGATGCCTATTAACATAACAGATGGAGTCTGCAGTTTCCAGAACAGACCCAAACCACATATACATTTTAATACATACACATATTAAAATTCCCGGTTTTGGTAGGTCCAGTGGGTCCAAACTTTCCATACCTTAATGCCGGAACTGGGACACCATATGGTCCGAGTTTCAGCCCACTAGAACCTTGGGAACCGGAGTTACACAAATAGCACATAAACCGTTTCATATTTTATTATAAAAATCTCCGCTAAAAAGAAATCTCAGCGTTTCACTAAATCCCCATTGAAAACAACGGGCTCCGCTGCCGTGGGTTTCAATGGAGCAACTCCGCCGTTGTAGTAAATGGAGTTTCCTGCCATAGACTTTCAATGGGGAACCGCCGCCATTGAAGCCTATGAGAAAATCCACAAATCTTTACATTCGTCCACACTCTGTCTGGTTGGTCTGAGGGGGCTGGGAAGGGGCATGCATTAAAGCCGGAAACTTGGCTATATGCCCCCCAAATCCCATCCCTCTGGGCATTCCAGAACCGAAGATATGGACCTACACTTTTCAACATTTACACTTAGTCATTTTTCCGCCACGCGGCTTTTGCCCCATTGGAATCAATGGCCAAAGTCCCGAACTTTCAAGGGGGTCCATACTCCGTCGGGTTGGTCCAAGAAGGTCAAGGATGGTTCTGCAGCCATGCCGGAGCAGTGCCTACAGGTACTTCAAACCCTGGCCCTCTGGACCCTCCGGAACCGGAGATATGGACTAATCGTTTTCAGCTTTTCACACTTAGTCAATTTCCTGAGCTGTTTCTGCCACCGCCATTGGAACCTATGGCGTGACCCGCTCTCTCGGCACGACCCTTCTCGGGGGTCCAGGATTCGGGGACCCGGTGGTGGTCGAGTGGGGAGAGGCCTAGGAACTAGGGGCAAAAATAATTTTATTTCTAGGTGCTCTAGAACTGTAGATTCCCACGCCACTTAACATTGAACTTGACTAAAGTGATTTAACTTTTTTAAAGGACATTGTATCCGCTTTGCGGTTTCGCGGTTTGGACGGCAGCCAATTCGTTCCTGGAAAGCGCCGTCAAGGAATCTCCATCGAAGTCAATGAGCCCATTGACTTACAATGGGAAACCGCTGCTCCTCCTCTCGGACGCCACATGCTGGTCTTCACGGGAGGTTATTTGGACTGGGGCGCTCCCTAAATTTTGTGGCTTAAAAAGTTGTTGTAATCCCTTACTCAGTTAAAAAAATGATAAAATATAAAATATGGTTTAGGTGTTTGTGGTGCAAAAGGGTGTGTAGAAAAACATATACTGGCCCTTTTTGTTGATTTTGTGGTTACTGCTTGACCTTGGAGAAGGGAATCCCGTGTTCTTCTCAATGTGGCAGTAGTGGTGTGAAGATGGTCAGCGCGAACCTCGTGGACCTCACGAATATAGTGGATCCGGATGCAGTATTGAGACAAGAATAAAAGAATAAAAGAATAAAACACGATATTAGTGTATCATGTCCACAGTGGGGGGTTGGGGGGAAAGGGGAGGGGGGGATTGGGAAGGGGGAGTGGGGGGGTGGGGTAGGAGTGGACGGTGGTGGGATGGATGGTGGGTTCCCACTAACTAATCACAGAATACATAGAATATATGGATCCAGTGACTCACACGGGCTTGTGTGGTGTCTCTCCCTCAACGCTGACTGGTGTGGGTAAATACAGACTCATATACTGGAGTCTCAGATATACATTAAACTCTCACGGCCTGATGTGAGTCCTTGCCCTCAGAGGGTAATGTCCTGTATGGATGTTGTCCTGTTGTTCCAGCAGGAGTGCTCTGAGCGGATGATGCTGGGCAAGTGATTTTATATATTTGTTTAGTGTGAGAGTCCTTTTTTGTGTTTGCTTCAGTACATCACATACTGTTTAGTTCATTGTGGTATCGTGTCATATATTGTTTTATACTTTTTAAGCATCACAACATGTATGCATAGTGTATGCACATGTCTTCACTGTCAACCCATTAAAGACCTTTTAATTCATTTTGACTTTTGGTTTGCACATTTCTTTTTGGTCATTTGGGACACGGGGAGAGGAGACACTCACACACCACACCCATCGGGGGACAACTCTGCTGGAACAACAGGACAACATCCATACAGGACATTACCCTCTGAGGGCAAGGACTCACATCAGGCCGTGTGAGTTTAATGTATATCTGAGACTCCAGTATATGAGTCTGTATTTACCCACACCAGTCAGCGTTGAGGGAGAGACACCACACAAGCCCGTGTGAGTCACTGGATCCATATATTCTATGTATTCTGTGATTAGTTAGTGGGAACCCACCATCCATCCCACCACCGTCCACTCCTACCCCACCCCCCCACTCCCCCTGGTCTTCACGGGAAACAGGTCCAAAACAGCAAGATCCGCCATTGAAATGCATTGAGCTTTAATGGTGGCCTATGGGACTCTGCAAAATGGTGCCTGAAAAGGCGGGAAAATTACACAAAGGGCTATAATCACTAAAGAAATATGAACCCTTGCCCTCCCGGATGGATCCCAGCATGTAGGTGATGCAAACACTGGCATAACACGATACATTTACACAGGGGAATAAACATTTGGATATTGAAGCAAGGCAAAACATATTACTGGACCTCAGTCCAGTTAACCCCTTGCTTCCCTGATGAGAGTAGAGGGTGGCCAAATGGGGTTTTAACCCCTTTAATCCCGGGCCAAATCCTCCCTATCGTCACAACTATTTGGTGAATTTTGCTATAAAACAACTACTCCATAGAAAGGAAAATGGGCCAATATGCTATCAAACATAATTGCCATTGGTTTGTCCCACAGAACCAAGGCAATTTCAGCAAATTATTGAACTTCTAGAAAAGGAAAGTTAAATGAGCAGCTGCTACATGATTTAAGAGCAGTGAGAACTGACCAAGGGCCTCCTAAGTGTAGCACACTTTCCCCCACCCCCTGGGAGATATGGCAGCTACTGTATGTGTGGTGCGTTACCTGTGGCTCACAAGAAGCCTGAACCTCCACTGCTGGGAGCTTGGGGTGTACCTGGTCATCTGGTGACAGCACCTCCACCTGCGCGAGATCCTAACAGTGTTGGATAACCCCGTGCAGGACGCTATGTAAGTAATACGAACTGGTATGGTATAACAAGTTTACTGAACATATAAGAAGAGTAATACCAGAACCACTCAGGCCTCATAGGGCCATACCCCCAACACCGTACCCACACCCCGGTGGGGTTTACCCCAAAGTTCTGAGCTGCCCCTGGCACCCAACCACTCTGGTGTCCACAGAGTCAACCCACCCAAAGTGTGTGTGACAGTGCTGTCCACACCCGCGTGTTACTTTTGGTGCACTTGTACAGTAGATGGGGATACCTGCCAGGTGTTCCGGCACCCGGTATCACCGACAGAAGACAACCATCCATCCCATTGTGTTGTCGTCAGCGAAGGCGTCCACCTCCATGTGGGGTGGTATCCGGCAGGAGTGTCCTACCATGAAGATAGTCTCTGTGCCTTGTGGTGGTGGTCTAGTCCCAGACCACAGGCCACAACTGCTGCATGGCGTTTTGCTGTGTCCGTGACACTAATGATGCTAAGTGGGACAGTGTCTTTGTCTAAGGCCTTTCCCTATAGCAGCCACAAGCTCTGTGGGAGTCGAGGCCTAGCTGAGGCCTATCAGGGGGTCTCTGGCCTAGTGCAGGGGTCTACTGACACCCTGCACCTACACCCTTACCCTCTGATGTCCCAGCTCCGACTGGCATGGCTTGCAGTGCGCCAATGTATCTATCCTGGCCGCAGGGGATTGCTGCTGCCCGATTGGCTGTTTCGCGCCATGTGATCTAGCAGCCCCAGTGGCTGCTGGGTGTTGTAATCCCCGCGAAGCACTTTACTGTAATGGCCGTCGCTTTTGCTCTCTTGCGCATGCGCGACTGCACTGCGGCTGCGCGCAAGAACCTGCGCGCAAGAACCGCCAGGAACCTCTACCGATGCAAGTTCCCCCCCTGTAGCAGAGGTAAGCGGGACCCAGGGGCGTCCCTGCAATATAAGGAATTGAACATCACTGGATATGAACAGGGCATGAAGGTGGTTCTAAATCATTCATAAGTCGTGTGGTCTTCCTGCTTTGGTAGATAGTGGTGGTATAAGCGAGAAAGAGAATGGTAAACAGCAGATAGCATAATAGAATGAGGAACATCCTCCATTGCCATCAATCACTTTATAAGGGCTATATAGTAGTGTAGCCGGGTCCCCCTGCCCCCCTTACCTCCGGTGTGGGCGCGAGGAAGAGGGGAGGCATTGTGGCTGATAGGGACGACCCTGTGGTAATCGGTGGCATGCAGGGTGGTTGGAGGGGGTGACCAGATCGCTGGAGCACCTCAGCAGATCAGTTGCAGGGCGCCGCCATTGTGCAATAGTCATGCATGTGCAGAGGACCTAGGAATACCGGCAGTCATCTCAGGAAGCTTGCACATGTGCAGAGGCTTCACAGTTGCATTTGCCATTACCTACATGCTCCAACGGGGGAACTACAGGCCCCATAGTGCTTTGGGGCATAGATCATGTGGCGCAGGTTAGCCAATAGGGCAGCAGCAAGTTCCTGAAGAGAGTGAATACATTTAGCGCGTTAGGAGGGTGAGGGGTTAGCCAGGACCAGGACAGAGAGGGTGAAGGTAATGTCCAGGGAGCAGAGCTCCACTGGACTAGGCTAGATTTCCCCCCAGGTCCAAGATAGATCCCTGACTCACTGTAGATTGTGTATGCTGCAGGGAAAGGCCGTAGATAGGGACTCTTCCCCAGTAGTGTGTCAGTGAAAGACATCAGCAGCAGATGATGTGCAGCCTGAAGTCTGTGAGCAGAGTAAGGCCACATTATCAGAGACTATTTTAAAGGGGTACAATCCAGCTGGAGGCCCCTCAGAGGCATCTGCCTACGGATCAACACAGTAGAGAAACCGGTAGATTGCGGTGCGGATTCATGGAGTTCTTTCCTTGGTGACCTGGTCTGGACTGATACCAGGGAGGTATTATTCACGTGCACCAACGGCCCCAACACACAGTGGGAAGCGCTATCTCACACATGCTCTTTTTTGAGGGACTAGTTTGTGGACACTTAGGGGTTAAGTGCCCAGGTTCTCCAGTATTTGGAGGTTCCACTCGGGTGGTGTTATTGTGTGGGTGCGGCCTTGTATGGCTGTGTTAAGCTTGTCGTGTATTATATTTGTTTAGTAAATACTGTTATAATATACCTGCGTGTAATTGCTGTATTTATTTGTTCCGGTGAGGAGCACCTCCTATTATGCTGGGATCCCTCGCCGGTGGAGGCTCTGCACCAAGACGAACAAGTGATACCCCTGGCTCCCAGTGGCGGAGGCTCAGACTTTCTGGTTGCCAAACAGGTGACAACAGCACTGTTAGTTCCCTTAGTTACGGGGGAAGGGGGCTACAGAAGAACACCACCAGACTCTTCCTAACACCTCAAACAAATTTTCAGCACTTCAATTGTCTTCTCTATTATAGAACATTTGGACATGTGTCCATACATACTGTATGTGCACTCTGTTTGAATCCAAGTATACGTTAGGAGGGTGAGAAGACATGTCCTGCAGCACCCATATCCTGTATCCGCTGAAATAAACTATTAGGAATGTAACCTACCTGTACAAGACGCAAAACATGATGGACAATGAGCGCTCACTTGCATATTATTACTCAGAATCCCTTGTTTTAGTGGGACACAATATGCTGTGTGATCAAGGGCTAAACCTGACAGAGATGTAAAGGTGGAGGCATTTTGTCTCTTTTTTTCTCATCATAACTTATTTGTGTAACTGCTATTCAGCTACCCAACAGCCAGCCATCTTTATATCTCTTTGCCTTAAAAAAAAAAACAGTTTACTAATATGTTCCACAGAATATAAGTCATGGTACTCCTTACCTTTCACATCTGTTTCCTCTTGTTTGTCCTTATTTTGTATGTCATTCTGTTTATGTAATTTATATAATTCTCTTCCCCCATTGTAGGACTCTGTGGAATATATTGCCACTTTATAAATAAATAATAATAAATGCAGCTAACTCTGCACTAAGTTATTCCTATGAGGCAATTATAGCCTTAAAAAATTTGGACTAGGCGAAGTGCCCAACTCCAGATCTTCAGTGACCTCTCCAGGGCCACGATAGAGCGAAGAAGGGAAATGCGTCCAATTACGGAAACGCTGAGAAGCCACAATATACGCTATCGTTGGGGCTTTCCCTTCAAGCTAATCGTATCCATCAATGGCAAATTCCACTCAATTACTTATCCAGAAGACGCACCACGCTTCCTTAAGGATATAGGCCTGCCCCCAACGGCGGTCGCAGAGGAGGAGCAGGAGGTGGACGTGGACTCGGTGCAAACGAGGAACAGGCGAGCATCTGTTCGAATTGCATTCAGGAATAACTCCAGGCCTGGGGGCTGGCAGGGGAGGGGGGAGAGGTTTGGGGACCCCACGCTGCGATGAATTGTGAAACCACGAAGGCTAGGCGCCAAAATCCTACTAAAAGAATGAGAGTCCAACACATGAAGAAACCAGATCTGGCGTATAGGAAGCAATGGTGGACAATGAGGGTCAATTTCGGGGTTGGGGTAATAGGCTGAATATTTTAAGTCACATATATGTTGAAGAGTTAATTTCGTTTATAAGATGTTAATTTGTTTAAAGTTAAAAAAAAAAAGGGAAAAACTGCAATGCACAGATGCCTCCTAGGACCTGGAGACAGGGAAAATAATATGTATGCTAGAAAAAGTTAAAGTGCCTTTATTAATTAGTTTATGTACATAACTGGTAGAAATGAAGCACGAAAGGAGGGCTCGGAGTCCTCTCTCAGGGAGCCGTTGCGGGGGCGCACAGGAAGTTCTCCAAAGAGCAATAAGCTCTTACCTTCGGCCACTAGGGCACCGGAGGATCCAATGTTAGGGCTCTTTAAAAGCCCATCTGTTTCCTTTCCTATCTTCTTACTCTATCTCCTGTCCTATACCCCTCTCCCTCCTTCCCTCCCCATCCCAGACCTAAGCTGCCTTGGGAAAGCGGCCGAGTCAAGGGTCTCAAATCCAACAGCCATGAAATGACTAATACAACAACATTAAAACTTATATCCATGAACGTGAAAGGTTTAAACTCAGTGAGGAAACGAAGATTAGCTCTGCAGGAACTGAATAAGCTCAAAGGAGATATCCTTTTCCTGCAAGAGACACATTTCAACTCTATTTCACCCCCCAACACTTTTAATAACACATATCCTCAGGCATACTATGCATCAAGCTGCAAGAAGAAGAGAGGAGTGGCCATTTTATTTCGTAGTAACACTCCTTTTGCGATAGATAAATCCGTTGCAGACCCGGAGGGAAGATATTTAATCCTATTGGGTTCTCTTTCAGGGGTGCCGATCACCATGGTGAACATCTATGCACCAAATGAAAACCAGGTTCCTTTCCTCGAGACAGTGTTGGAGATAGTAAGTAGACACAATCACACATCAGTAATACTTGCAGGTGATTTTAATATGATCAGTTCCCCGGAACATGATAGAGCCAATGATCATGGCACAGTCCCACCCAAGACTACTATCCTTAATGCTAAGAAATTTAAGGAAATAATGAAAGATTTCCCACTGTTTGATATCTGGAGGTCCCAACACCAGGGACAGAGAGATTACTCCTTCTTCTCAACCCCACATCAGACCTACTCGAGGATTGACTATTTTCTAGGTACCAGGGATGTTCTCCAGGCGTCCTCCCAGTCGAATATTGGCTCAATTTCTTGGTCTGACCATGCCCCCATCGAAATGGAGCTCTCTTTGCCTTTTATAAAGAATTCCAGCTATAAATGGAAACTAAATGATTCCCTGTTAAATTCCCCTGAAATAGTGAGCACATTTACTCAAAAAATAGTAGAATATTTTGACCTAAACAAGGGGTCAGTCGAGTCTCCGATCACGCTGTGGGAAGCCCATAAGGCATCTATTCGAGGCTCTCTCATTTCTCTAGCGTCATATAAAAAGAAAAAAAAACAAAAAGAATATAAAGAATTAATGGACAAGGTCCAGGCTCTGGAGACTGAACATAAATCCAAGCCTACTAAAAAAATATATAAGACCCTAGTTGAAACAAGGACTGAATTTAAAAGAGTCCAATTAGAGGAGGTAGAGCGGGCACTTCGATGGACGAATCAACGTTTCTACGATAAAGGAAACAAGGCAGACCGGTTATTGGCCAATAAATTAAGAGGTCAAAGGGTCAAAAACCAAATTACAGCAATCCGAACCAAATCTGGTCTCAAAACATTTAAAGAAAGCGAGATTGCCCAAGAATTCTCAGAATATTATACGAAACTCTATAATTTAAATCCCTCCCAAAATACTCAGTCCGGATTGACGACCATCTCAAAGTACTTAGAGGAATGCAACCTTCCGGCCCTTCCAGAAAAAACTATCTCACAATTAAATGAAAAAATAACGCCCAAAGAACTATTTGAAGTAATAAAACAATTAAAAATAAATAAGACTCCAGGGCCAGACGGGTTCTCAAACCAATATTACAAGAAGTTTAAGGCCGTGCTGGTTCCTCACCTAGTAGAAGTTTTCAATGCATTTATGGGGGGTGAAGATGTCCCGGCCTCTATGTCTACAGCCAACCTGGCAATAATTCACAAAGAAGGTAGAGACCCACTGCAATGTGGCAATTACAGGCCGATATCTCTCCTAAATTCTGATCTAAAAATATATAGTAAGATTTTAGCAAACAGACTAAACCTGATTCTTCCGAGCTTGATTCATAAAGACCAGGTTGGATTTATTTCGGGCAGACAAGCTTCAGATAATACTCGGAAAATAATAAACATTGTGGACCACGTGCATCTCTCAGGTACAAGAGCATTTTTGTTAAGCTTGGATGCCGAAAAAGCATTCGATAGAATTAAGTGGGACTTTTTAGACCAAACATTGATTAAATTCGGCTTCAGGGGCCCCTTCTTAGAGGGGATCAGAGCTCTGTACAAAAACCCAACAGCGGTTGTAAAACTCCCGGGAGGAGACTCAAGTCCCATAAAAATTACGAATGGTACAAGGCAGGGTTGTCCCTTATCTCCACTTCTGTTTGCATTGTCGATTGAACCACTAGCGGCCACAATTAGAAATGACGATGATATAAAAGGGATTGTTATTGGAGAGCGAGAATACAAAATATCTCTTTTTGCCGATGATATCATTTTGTCATTGTCGTCCCCAATGACGACTTTACCTAACCTCCAGTCACAGCTGGAAAAATTTGGCCGGGTATCAGGGTATAAAATTAACAGCGATAAATCTGAAGCCCTGAACCTATCTCTCCTCGACCCCGAGGTAAAACTATTGCAAATTAATTTTAGTTATAAATGGAGCCCTAACAACATTAAATACCTAGGGATCAGAATCGCAAATTCTTATGCTACCTTATATAAATATAATTTCCCCCCCTTATTTACAGATATTAAAAAAAACCTCCAGTGCTGGAACAAGTACCACATTTCATGGCTCGGAAGAGTGACATCTGTTAAGATGAACATCCTTCCCAGGCTACTATACGTCTTCCAGACACTCCCGGTCTGTGTTCCGCTGGCAGACCTCAAAAGCATTCAAAATAGTATTTTCCAATTTATCTGGAAGGACAAAAAGCCGCGGGTGGCTAGATCGGTAATGTTGGCACCACGGGAGTGTGGAGGTCTGGGAGTACCAGATATAATTAATTATTATCAAGCGACCCACCTAAAACAAGCGATAGTTTGGAACAACGATCCAGTGTCTTGTGGCTGGTTGGAAATTGAGTCCTCCTGTGTCGCTCCCCTCTCACTCGGGGCAATACTTTGGTCCGGAGGGGGAGAGAAGATAATATCGGACAGAACAGGCCTGGGAGCAATGAGATGCACGTGGAAAATTTGGACAAAAACAAGAAAAAAATATAAACTGACGTCTTCACCCTCCATACTCACTCCCATTTTTGGTAACCCAGAATTCCCTCCGGGTTGTGTCCCAGGGAACCTTAAAGCATTTAGTTTGGCTAATATGAAATCAGCAAGAGATCTAATAGACAAAGGGACTATTATTCCGTTACTTGATTTACAGGAGAAATGCCTCCCCTTGAAACTCCCACTTTATGGTTATCTTCAGATCAGACACTTTCTCCTAACAATTTCCCAAACATCCAAATTTGAAGGTCCAACGTCTTTTGAAAAGATGTGTATGGTAGGCACATACCGGAAGGGTCTGATCTCAGAGATTTACGCGGGGCTAGCACGGTCCAGGAGTCCCGTCAACCACAATTATATGATGAAATGGGCTGAAGACCTCAATCTTGATATAGACAGAGATGAATGGGAGGATATTTGGGAAGCAGCAGCCAAAACTTCTATTTGCACTACTACTAAGGAAAATATATATAAAATTCTATATCAATGGTACTTAATCCCGAGTAGGCTGAGCCGGATCTTCCCTGGCTTGTCTGACCTCTGTTGGAGGGGGTGCGGCCAGAGAGGAGATATGGTGCATATATGGTGGACATGCCCAAAGATCCAGACTTTCTGGAATATGATATGCTCATTGGTTGAGGAGACGGTAGGAGTTGAGATACGGATGGACCCGCTGATATGCCTACTCGCGAAACCCATCGAAGATATCTCTGTCCCTCTTAAAAAATTGGCTTCGTTCATCCTGACTGCGGCTCGCTGCTCAATAGCAGCTAATTGGAAAAAGATTAAACCCCCTTCGAAGCAAATGGTCCTTCGCAAGGTAAGCGAGGTCAAGCTTATGGAATACCTATCGGCGCTCCTGAAACAGAATATAGTACAATATGAGAAAGTTTGGGCACAGTGGCCTTATAATTAAAGAGATTAAAAATGAGATATGGTTTCCCCGTTCCTATCCCGTCTCTCCCCTCTCCTTCTGTTTTTCTCTCTTTTCCCCCTCTTTCTCTCTGTCTATCCTTTACAGTACTAATATAAGGGGTTTGATCTAAGATCCTCCTATAACTGTTAATTCTCCCGGACGGGGATCTACATAATAGAATCTAAATGCATAGGAGGTTACAAAATACTAGGAGCAGATCGACTCTTCTTGATCAATCAACTTTGAGATGCTTCGGGTTGTTCACTTTTAAATGTATATGTTAATTAAGTTTACTGTCTATAAACAACCATGTGATGTGAATGTACCCCTGTCAGAAAACAATAAAAATGTTTGAAATAAAAAAAAAAATTTGGACTCGTTATTTTTCTCTCAGTGTTCTATCATTTCCTCTCTCTCCTCTCTTCTCAACAGGCCCTTACATACCCAGCTAATTGACAATTAACACCTAATATAGCAAGACAAATAATATAGTGTTATTTCACAGTGTTAATCATAGCTCTTCTTACAGAGGTACAGATTAATATGATTTAGGCCCTAAGACTGCAGGTAAGTTTATGTCAGTAAGAGTGTGTACAAGAGTGTTTGTATATGAGTGAGTATGTGTACAGTATGTGGGTAAGAGTGGGTGGGGGGTAGATTGTGTAAGTGAGGAGGAGACGGGAGGGAAGAGAGATGGGGAGAGAAAATAGAAAAGGGGGAGAAGAGGGGAGAGGGAGAGTGTGTGGGTATGTGAGTAAGAGTGTGTTTGTATGTGAGTATGAGTGTGTGTGTTTGTGCGTGCATATGTGTATGTGGGTGAGTGTGTGCATGTGGGTGAGTGTGTGCATGTGGGTAAGAGTTTGTGTAAGTGGGGAGAGCGACGTGAGACGGGGAGAGCAAAGGGAGGCAGGGGAGAGCAAAGGGAGGCGAGGACAAGCGAAGGGAGATGGAGGAGAGAGAAGGGAGGCGGGGAGAGCAAATGGAGAGAGAATATAAAGATGGAAGAGAGAAGGGGGAGACAGGAGAGGGGAGAGGGAGAAGTGGGAGGGGAGAGGGAGCATGAGTGTGTGTGTGTGTGTGTGTGTGTGTGTGTGTGTGTGTGTGTGTGTGTGTGTGTGTGTGTGTGTGTGTGTGTGTGTGTGTAGAGAGCGGAGAGAGCAGAGAGAGTGGAGAGGGAGCATGTGTGTGTGTGTGCGTGTGTGAGAGAGAGTGGGGGAAGAGAGAAGGGGGAGACAGGAGAGGGGAGAGGGAGAAGTGGGAGGGGAGAGGGAGCATGTGTGTGTATGTGTGTGTGAGAGAGAGAGAGGGGGGAAGAGAGAAGTGGGAGGCAGGAGAGGGAGAAGTGGGAGGGGAGGGGGAGCATGAGTGTGAGTGTGAGTGTGTGTGTGTGTGTGTATGGAGAGAGAGCGGAAAGAGCGGAGAGAGTGGAGAGGGAGCATGTGTGTGTGTGTGCGTGTGTGAGAGAGAGAGTGGGGGAAGAGAGAAGGGGGAGACAGGAGAGGGAGAAGTGGGAGGGGAGAGGGAGCATGAGTGTGTGTGTGTATGTGGAGAGAGTAGTGAGAGTGAAGGTTGAGACATGGGGTGGAGAGGCGGGGGGAGAGAGAAGGGAGAGATGTGTGGGAGGGGAGAGCAAGAGAGGGGGGAGAAAGGAAAGATGGGGGAGAGACAGGGGAGAAGGGAAAGATGGGGAAGAGACGGGGGAGAAGGGATAGATGGGTGGAGAGACGGGGGAGAAGGGATAGATGGGGGAAGAGACGGGGGGAGAAGGGAGAGATGGGGGAGAAGGGAGAGAAGGCAGAGATGGGGGAGAGATGGGGGGGAGAGAGAAGGGAGGCCTTATGGAGAAGAGATAACGGGGAGAAAAGGGAGAGATGGGGGATAGAGATAAGGGAGAGATAAGGGAGAGATGGGGGATAAAGATAAGGGGGAGATAAGGGAGAGATGGGGGATAGAGATAAGGGAGAGATAAGGTAGAGATGAGGGATAGAGATAAGGGAGAGATGGGCTAGAGATAAGGGAGAGATAAGGGAGAGATGGGGATAGAGATAAGGGAGAGATAAGGGAGATATGGGGATAGAGATAAGGGAGACATGGGGGATAGAGAGAAGGAAGAGACAGGGGAGAGGGAGAGTGAGTGTGTGGGTAAGAGGGTAAGACTGTGTATGTATGTGTGTGTGGGTACGTGTGTGTGTGAGAGAGAGTGAAGAGGGGGTGAGGGAGTAAGAGAAGAGAGGGAGTGTGTGTGGGTAAGTTTGTGTGTGTGTGTGTATGTGGGTAAAAGTGTGTGTGTGTGTGTGTGTGTTTGTGTGTATGTGTAAGAGTGCGTGTGGACTCTTAAGGTTGTATGTGGGTAACATCGTGTGTAAGTATATGTAACCCTCCTTGTCCTAGCTCCCTTGGGAGGTGTGGCAGGACGGCCTCGCGGCGGGGTCAGTAAGACACTAGACACATTGGGAAACGTTAAACTATAGTGGTTTATTAGCCACAGCAAAAATAAAGTACGGGTGCACTGTCCCTTTTAAAAACTACTTCCTAGAAATTAAAGCCTATTCCCGTTACGGAAACTAACTCACTTCTTGAGCCCTTACTAACAGGGCAGCCAGCTAATCTAGTTATGCCCAAAAACATATACTACACAAAGTATAACCAATAAGTATAATAATAAAGTCTTATCTGTTGCAGCTCCAATAGCAAACAGGAACACGGTTCCGGGGAGCAGGCTGTGTCCAGCTCGCAGCAAACTTTATCTAACCTTTATCCTGGGTAGGGGTCCCAGCTGGTCCCAGCAGCAAAGCTCCTCGCAGGACTGGAGGACCAGAGCAACAGCTATGGCTACGGCTTCCCAGCCGGGAGAAGTCTCTCCACCTTCCTGTAGAAAAACAAGCTCTCCTTGTGTGTGAGTCACTTCCTGCTTTTAAACCTGCAGTCGCTCAGGCCTCCTGCTTAATTAGGCTGCAGGTGTATGCTGATCTCCAACTGTAGGTTAACTGGTTTAGTGCTGGAAAGTACACACATCCTCCATTCCAGCCTACTGTGTCAGTGACTCTGTCACATATACCTCCCCCCAGCGAAACATTGTCCTGTGGAGCGGCCCGTGCACCAGCATCTTTGTCAAAAATGTCTGACGTCGGCCCTTCCCTCCCCCTTTTTTTTTCTTGCCTTCCAATTTAGGCATTTTCTTTTTGGGGTAATTACCAGGCCATCTGCGGCTGAGGACTGGTACCTCACTATCTCCTTGTGTTGTGCCAGTTTAAGGTTGATGCTCTGCTTTTGTTGTGTCTCTTCTTGCAAAGGTTCCTGAGCATCCTGCTGTCTATTAGCTCTCTCTGCCAGGACTCTACGCCATGTTGTGACCTTGATCTGCAAATCGTGAAGATGCATCGTTCTCTTGTGCTCAGAGTCTCCTTTACCATGTAAAAGAGCCTTGACCTCGGTCAGCTCATTGCATACACTCGCCAGTGACTGTTGGCCTTCTCTTGTGATGACAGCAACTCTGTTTTAGCGGTGATGGCTTTTGGACCTTTCTCCATCAGCGTAACTTCAGTGTTGAGTTCCACAATATTTATCTTTATTACTTCAACTTGGTCAGAATTCTTATTAACTTGAAGTGCACCCATTGGCACCTCTCTTTTACCGTCAGCAGACTCATAGGCTTGGGCCTTTCTGTCTTGACTCTTTAACTTACTCTGTTGAGAGAGTCACTGGACAATCTGTGCGGTCCTTCGCCTCTTATGATCACGGGCACACTTCCATCTCATTCGTGACTGTCTCTTCACAGTGGCTGCCCTCATGGCAAGGAATCCACTTTGGGTCCCCTGGGCACTGTAGTATGATTGGATTCTTACTGTGCTACTCCATCGCCACTTGGCCTTCGCCTTCCATGCCTTGTGGAGAGTAGACTGTAGTACTGCAATGGTATCACGGTCCTGCTTCCTGGAGCGCCTCCCTTGCTTTATCTCTACCGCCACCTTTTCCTTGGACTGCTTCAGTGACCCAAACGTCTGTCTTGGGGTTGTAAGCTTTTCCTCCAGCTTCATCTGAGAAACCTCCTGCTGGGCAGCAGTAGAGTCCAACGTAGCATCCCGCTCAGTCTTCAGAGCCTCAAGCTCCTTGACTAGGTCACACTTTTGTTTCTCTGCCATCTTGCGGCCAGCACACTCAGACCCTAGGTCCTTCCTCAAGTCTTGAAGCAGTCCTTCTGCCTTTCTTCTTTCACTCAGTGCGGCTGCTAGTTCATCTTCGTTAGAATTGAGTCGCGATTCTATGTCTCCTAGCAGACTCAGAGCAAGGCTTAAATCTGTCTCTGTTTCTTTATTCTGGACCTGCAGCTGCTGGTGCTCCTCCCGGACCTTGTCCAGCTCCAGCTGCAGCCGGGCTCCCTCATTGGTCGTGTAGTCCAGCTGCTTGTGGATATCAGCCATCTCTGTTTCATGGTGCAATGTCAGGCAGTCCACCTGACGGACAGACACCCCCTCCCTCTTGGTGCGCTGCATCTCGCGCTCAGCCATCTGCATCTGCAACTCTTCAATCTGATGCTGCATGTCCCCTCTCAGGGCCTTCACCTCTTCCCGGTGCTTACTCTGGGTTTGCATCAGCGCCTCTTTCTCCTTGGTATACTGACTCATTGGGATGGTGCTGCCTCTCTGCTTCTCCAGCTCTTGCTACAGTCTTTGGACCTTCTCATGTTCCCTCTCACACAGAGTCACCTGTCTTCTAAGCTCCGCCTCCAGCGATGCTCAACGTGACCTTCAGCTGCTCCAGGGTGAGGCATTCTTTTTGCAGCATTTTCTCTGCATTCTGCAGTGCAGCCTGTACTTCTAATTTTTCTTGCGCCAATTGTGTCTTCACTTTCTGTGCTTGGTGAAGCTTCTCAGTCCCATCACTGACCTGACCAGTCAGGTTTAAAACCTCTTCCTTCAGGTGTATATTCTCCATTTTCACAGACTCTATGTCCCTTAGGATCGTCTCATTGGCTTTCTTCAAAGTACCCAGCTCTGTAGTTAGACAGTGGCCCTCCTGGTGTGAGAGCTCCAGCTCTATTTTGAGCGCGCTAGCTTCTTGGTGAGAAACTTCTAAGTCTTTGATGAAGTTTTGCACATCTCTCTGGGACATCCTATAGCATAGTCTCCAGTCAGGACTTGTTCTCTCTGATTCCACGTTAGCAATTGCGGTGTTGGCCTTATCCAAACTTGTCTTCAGCTCCTCCAACTCACTCCGTAAGAGACGCTCTGTTTTTTTTAATGCCTCATACTCAAGTATAGCTGGTAGTTACACCTCTGTACCTCGGCGTTTGCTTCTCGCTCCCTATTCAATTGTTCCTGCAAGGCATCATAATCACGGTGAGCAGTTTGGAGTGCAGAAATTAAGGCGTCTTTGTCCTGGATCAAGGATTCAGCTTCCCTTTGCTCCTCCTTTTCCTTTGCCACCGTTCCTGTGACAATTCTGCCCATCACTCCGGTCTGAAGCACATCTCGGTGTCTTGCTGACGCCTGTTGTCCTGATGTCGCAGGCTCAAGTGGTTCGGTCACTTCCTCTGTGACTTGAAAAATATTTTTCTTTTTCTTCTTTCCCTTTGTTTTATTAGTTCCAGAGACATCAGTGGTACTGGGCACACACACTGGACACTTTTGCAGCTTTCATCTGCGGGTACGTCTCTCTTCTCGGGGCCACATATGCGTCGTCATCATATGGCCTGAAGGGACACTGTTTTGTATGGTTATGTACATTGCAAAACTGACACTTGACGGCGGCCATTTTAAAACCCCGTTTTTTTTTTCTTCACACCCGACGAGGCAGACTTTGCACAACACACATAAGTTATATGGGCTTTACAATCTTTGAACCTTCTGGGTTCTTCTTAGGGCAACATCTTTGCTAAAATCCATTTTCACTTTCTTTTATACAGACAGGGTAAATTTACACACAGCACTTGCTAGCTGCAAATTCACTCGCTTCAGCAAAAGGCATTAGCTTTACACAGCGATCCTTTCATACCCGACGGGGCAAACTTTACACTCAGCACTTGCTAGCTGTAAATTCAATGCTTCAGCAAAATAACGCGTTGTTTTTTTTTTTTTTCCCGCTTGAGTTCAGTGTCTCAACACATCTTTATCTACTGACCCCCAGAGGGTAGCATCCCACTTCTCACACCACCTGTGGCAGGATGGCCTCGCGGCGGGGTCAGTAAGACACTAGACACGTTAGGAAACGTTAAACTATAGTGGTTTATTAGCCACAGCAAAAATAATGTACGGGTGCACTGTCCCTTTAAAAAACTACTTCCTAGAAATTAAAGCCTGTTCCCGTTAGGGAAACTAACTCACTTCTTGAGCCCTTACTAACAGGGCAGCCAGCTAATCTGGTTATGCCCAAAAACATATACTACACAAAGTATAACCAATAAGTATAATAATAAAGTCTTATCTGTTGCAGCTCCAATAGCAAACAGGAACACGGTTCCGGGGAGCAGGCTGTGTCCAGCTCGCAGCAAACTTTATCTAACCTTTATCCTGGGTTGGGGTCCCAGCTGGTCCCAGCAGCAAAGCTCCTCGCAGGACTGGAGGACCAGAGCAACAGCTATGGCTACGGCTTCCCAGCCGGGAGAAGTCTCTCCACCTTCCTGTGGAAAACAAGCTCTTCTTGTGTGTGAGTCACTTCCTGCTTTTAAACCTGCAGTCTCTCAGGCCTCCTGCTTAATTAGGCTGCAGGTGTATGCTGATCTCCAACTGTAGGTTAACTGGTTTAGTGCTGGAAAGTACACACATCCTCCATTCCAGCCTACTGTGTCAGTGACTCTGTCACAGGAGGTTACATTGTTGTAGTGATGTAGCAGGCATCTGCATTGATTTACCTTGTCTCCGGGGTTGGCAGTGGTCTGCTGGGCGATGGAAAAGATGGGTGCCAGGAATTTTTCTAGTGCAACCTCAATCTTTATTGCTGTCCCTTGATTGGAACACTGCAGTCACAGTACATATTGATTGGCATGGTAGCACTTATTTTCATCTATACTGATATTACTACTTATACAGATTTTCCCTGAGTGTCCACTCTTAACACAAGGGGAGGTGCATCTCCTTGTTACTTTAGTGATACTCATCTGGCGGGTTTGCCCCCCCCCCCTTTCTTTTCAACATCCATGCAGTCCCTTTTACTGTGGCCCCCTGCTGAGATCCTAGCCTGGTCTGTGTAATTTTACCTTCACCTCCCCACTCCTGCTTTTGAACTTCCACTTCCTCCGGGGGTATTGAACACAGTGGATGGGGATCTGCTTATTGGGCTTATCGCCAGACACCCATGTGGTACTTCTGCTTGGCCCACTGAGGCATGTCTGCATTCTCGTTCTTGGGACATGCGCTTACTTCATATGCCATAATAAAGGATCTTAACTGCACTGTCCCTGTCTGAAACACAATAAAAGGGGGTCTGGCTTAAGCTATACTTCGGGGGACATCTTCCCTACCTCTAATCTCCGATTCTTCTCTTCTGCTTCCATGCTGGAACTCTCTCCCAGAATCCTATTCTCCTCTCTTCTACACCTTCTATGGCTACTGGGTGGAGTTTAGCCTCTACTCTACTGTTAACCACCAAGGTACTTTTAGTAGCCAACACCCGGGAGAGTTTACATGTACAGTATGTGGGTGGGTGTGTTTGGGGGGAGAAGAGAAGAAAGGGAGATAAATAAATCAATTGTAGAGCACTTTCCCCCAACCCGTGGGAGATGTGTGGCTATGGTGTTTGTGGTGCGGAGCGATACCCGTGGTTCACAGGAAACCTGAGCCTCCACTGCTGGGAACCTGGGGTGTACTTGAGTTGGTGATCGGTAGCACCTCCACCTGTACATGATTCTACTGTGTGGAATTACCCGTTACAGGAACACCATGCAATAAAACACACTTGTATAGGTATAACAGTTGTACTACACAGACTAATAATACTAACACTCGAAAACATACATGCCTCGCAGGGCCTTACCTCTTCACCGTGCTCCCCTGCACGTGTCCTCACCCTCACCGGGTGTACCTCTCGTAGTACTAGGGTGCCTTTGAGCATACAAAACCCTGGTGTCCATAGAGTCACTCACCCTCCCATGTGTGTGTGACAGTGCTGCCCCACTAACCTGTGTATGGTTGGTGCACTTGGTGAGATGAGGTACCATCCAGGTGTGTCCACACCTGGGCATGCAGATGATGCAGTTGATGCAGATGGGATCCACAGATCCTTTGATGAACCGCGAGGCTACCGCCTCTACGGTGGGTGGGTCCCTCGTGGATGGTACCACCTTTGATAGTCTCTGTAGCACAGATGGATGATCTGGCCCCAGATCACCCTGATCCAGGTTGCAGCCGTGTCCTGGCTTTGTCCCTATTGCTCTGGTTCTACAGGGCAGTGTCCCTATCTATGGGCCGGTCCCTGCAGCAACCACAATATACACAGGGGAGTCGGGGCCTAGCTGGGGCCTAGGGGAGTCTCTGGCCTAGTGCAGGTGCCACAGACACCTGCACATACACAACCTACCCTATCTGCCTCCCAGCTCCGACTGGTGTGGTTCCCGGCACGCAAATTGTATCAACTGCAGTCCTCTGTGAATGCTGTAACCCTATTGGCTGTGTCCTGCACCTAACTAGCTGCCCCTATGCATGCTGGGGGCTATAGTCCCCACGGTGACTCTCTGACTAATGGCCACTTTGCGCGCCTATACTGCGCATGCGGCATCTTGCGCATGCGCGATCACGACCAAGACAGCGGTGCCCTGCAAGGGAAGCCGCCGGAGCCCCTGGTAATCCACTCGCCGCTCCACATCCCCAGCAGTGCCGCCCCGCACTTCGTCTGGGTGCGCACACACAACCGGAGGTAAGGGGGCCCAGGGGGAACCCAGCTATATAATAATACAGCATCAATGGGGACGCTGTTAGCCAAATAACATTATAATATTTATTTTTAAGTTATCATTTTTTTTTTTAGAAATAATTTTTTACTGTTTTTACTTTTGGAAATCTGGTCACCCTAACTGTAACCCTCTTTCTTTTCTCCTCTGTCTAGGTCATGTACAGATATAACAGTGCCTCAGGACATACTTGAACATGAGAGGTAACTCATTACTGGTAACTGGTAAAACATTTTCATAAATAAGTGTGTAAATTGTGTAAAGCATTAAAACACCCATATAGCAACGTAAAAATGTTTTAAATGTACACATAAAAATGTATCATGTTTAACACACAACTTAGTATTCTTCATATAACGCTCACCATATATTTATTGCTTGAAGTAATGCTGTCAAATATTGTATGTTAAGCTAACAATCATATATCAAACATGATTAGCATGATATAATTTAAGAACAATGAAATACATTAAATAAGTATGTCAAAGGAACATGGGGGATCAACATTGAATGCGTTGAAAGCTTACTGTACAAATGCAGAGTTATTGGTTTGTACTCCCTAACCCTCACCAGAATCCCTTAGCATTAAATCACCTCTACAGCAGAATAGGAATTTATCAGACAATCCTGTGCCTGTTTGATGTGGGGGGTGGGGGAGGGGGGAAACAACAACAAAAAAAGCACTGTTCATCCCACAGTGATATCACATTAAAGTAGCTAAGTAGCTAGGACAGTGGTTCCGAACCTTTTTTGATAAAGGAACCCTTTGTGAAATTCTGAGCAACTCAAACTCTCTCTAACGGGCATCTGAGATCCGATACATTGTAAATTCTTCTGTATTTGATACAATTTAAAAATGACAAGGAACCCTTTAGAGATGCCCGGGGAACCCATGGGTTCCTAGGAACCCTAGTTGAAAAACACTGAGCTAGGTGAAAGTAAACACATCCTATATTTCTACTTTCATGTTTTCAAACTAACCTGAAAAAAAATATTTAAAATTATTTAGAGGTCTGTAAGAAAAAAAAATGTTAGCCACCCAGATATTAGAACATGCCTGCCATTGGTTCATGTTCGTCTTAAGAGGGGCTGCACCTTCATTGAGGTATGCAGTTGAATTTGTTTCTGTTATACATATTTATACAGTATTTAAAAAAAAAATGGAAATGAGTTGCCAGAAGAAAAAAAAATCAGATATGTTTAATGTATTTGTTTATATCAGGTAATTCATTTCAATCATCTGTTAACCCCTGTGAACAAGAATCACTTGCCTCCCTGAATGTATTTAGTTTATATGTGGTATATTAGGGATTTGGGGTTAGTGTGCTTGTACTGTATCTTAAATGTCTTGTCTTCCAATTGTCCAGGCAGTCTGTAATGGGCAGTTAGACTGTTTTATTGGGAAGGAATGGGTTTATGTGATTATTTAGATGTACTGTATAAGTTTGAAGCTAGTTTGGGGAAGCATAGCAGGGGAAGTATAGCACTTACAGAGTTCTCATCTTAAAGTGAGCATCTTTATGTGAATATGGCGTTTGACTGGAATTAGATTAGAGGTAGACTGAAAATCTCATCTTCCAATTCCCACTGCAAGCTCTCAACAAACCCTGGCACTGCCTAATGTGTCACACTTCTGGCAGCAGCCGAGAGGCACATGTTTGCTGTTCGTGCACTGCAGCTGCCAACTGGAAACACCAAGTATCATGTTAAGTTGACATGAATCACTACTCCGCTTTGGACTACTCCGCGTTACTCTGCTCTCTGCTATTTGTCTCAGCTCACTCACTTGTACTTTTGCCTCCACCCTTAGCTCCCTCACTTTCACACATAAACCCTTCTTCAACACGCCCAATTCCCTACTGTCATCTCACTCTGCAGCCATCAACTCCATCTGTTCTCACATCCCATTCCCATTCCCATTACCACAAATAGCCAGCAACACCTTGTCCTACTGTCTTCTTCTAATTACTATTACTCCTACTCTGTGGTGACATGTCCCTATCCTGACCCTAGACAGCACCAATCCTTTCACGTCCCACACCGTACCTCAAGGTCTCCTTCTCACCATGTACTGCCAATCACTCCAACCTCATCCCAATTTCACCTCTCCTTTCCCTTTTCCTGTGCCCTATGGAATTCATGATATGTCTGCAACAAACTTACTGCAATTCACGACTTATTCATTTCCAACTCACAACTATCTAGTCATTACAGAAACCTGGCTCACTCCCTCAGAAAACACCTCTCCTGCTGCACTCTCCTATAGTGGTCTGTCCCACAGCCACACACCCAGACAAGGGCATAGACATGGCCGAGGAGTTGGCATACTACTTTTTCCACAATGCACATTTCATGTTGGATCCTCATTTCCCTTCGTCTCCTTCTGATCCTTTTAATGCCATGTTGTCCAGCTCTAACTCAGCCTAACTTTGCTTTTTAACATCTCCCTCATTTCTTGCACATCTTCCTTCAAACATGCAGCCATCATACCTATTCTAAAAAAGACCTCTGTTGATCCAGCTGCTTTGTCTAACTACCGCTTTATCGCTCTTCTCCCCTTTGCCTCCAAGCTACAGTACTTCAGCTGCTTGTACACAATGCTTGACTTACTTTCTCCCTTCCAACTCCCTGTTTACTCTTTACAATCTAGTTTCTGACCTCTACACTTTCCCGAGACAGCAGTAACAAAAGTGGTCAATGACCGACTCACAGCTAAGTCTAAAGATCATTTCTCCTTACTAATTCTCCTGGATCTCTCTGCGGCCTTCAACACTGTTGGTCACCCCCTTCTCCTGCACACACTATACTTCATTGACCTCTGTGATTCAGCCCTCTTCTGGTTCAAATTCTACCTATCCAACCGCTATTTTAGTGTTTTCTTCACTGCCGTCTTCTCCTTCATTCCCTCGCTGTTCTCACTTTAGAATTCTTCTCATCTCTATGATGATGATACCCAAATCTACCTCTTCTCCCCTGACATCCCCCTCCCTCTCATCTCCCATAACCCATATCTCCAACTGTCACTCTGTAATCTCTTCCTGGATGTCCCAACTTTACCGAAGCTTAACATGTCCAAAACAGAATTAAGAATCTTTCCCCCTTCCACTGTCATCCCTACACACAAACTCTCCCTCACTGTACAAAATACCACAATCTCATCAACACACCAAACCTGTGGCCTATGAGTCATCTTTGACTTTGCCCTCTCCTACATTCCTCACATTCAAGCCCTCACTAAGTCCTGCCGAAATATTGCTAGGATATGCCCTTTTTGCACTCATGATGCAACTAAAATCCTAATTCACTCACTTGTCCTGTCCTGCCATGACTACTGCAACATTCTCCTAGTTGGCATTCCCCTTGTCCTACTGTCCCAACTTCAATCTATCCAAAATGCTGCTCCAGGCTCATTTACCTCACTCACTGCTCCAACTTCTGCTTCTCCACTATGCAAATCCCTACACTGGCTTCCCATATTCTCTAGGCTCAAAATGAAAACCCTAGCTCTTAGACTTGGAAAGCTCTCAACGAAGCTGCCCCACTTTACATCTCAGCCCTCATCCCCAAATATATCCCTAATGACCCTCTACATTATTCACCTGCCTTATTTCCTCCTCTCACTCCCGCCTTTTCCCGCTCTGCTCCTTCTCTTTGGAATTCCCTTTCACGTACCATCATATGCACCCCCACCCACTCCACTCCCTCCAATCCCTATAGTACCAGCTGTGCGGCTTGACCATACTCATTCTTGAGGCATACTCCATTCCACAATGAGAATTCACTTAACCTTTTGTTTCAACATGGCCCCTTATTCCCTCTAGATTGTAAAATCTCATGAACAGGGATTTCATTACCTTCGATATCTGTTTGTACTTGTTTGCCCTTATTTGTGTTTGTATGTCATTCTGTTTATGTAATTGATGTCACTCAGTACCCCCACTGTACCACACAGTGGAATATGTTTGTGATTTACAATAAACAATAATAATAATAACGCAGAAGCATTTTAACAATTTTAACATTAATAGTTAATCCTATTTTTAGAGCATTAAGCACTTTTATTCATTCATTGTTTAAATTTATATGCTGTTTGGTCCCTCCTCTTCTCACTGTGATTCTTATTGGTCCCTCCTCTCCACATTGTGACTCCCTATTAATTGTATTCCCATACTGTATATTAAATCTATTCCAATGTGTTTTTGCATTATTATTTTGTGTTATTATATTTATTGTCCTTTAAAGTTGTATAGCCTCAGATGCAGCGCTGGAGAGCTCTCTCATTGGTGATCCAGAATTGTGATACCAATTGGTGAATGGTTGTCAGGCAGTCTGATTGGCTTGATATTCTTTGCCTGACAACGTGAAAGTACTTCAGACGCCGGCATTTGACGCTACCCACAAACCCTAGGGAAGAAGGCGCAACATGCGACGAAACGCGTAAGGAACCTTTTGACACCTGACACTACGTAACTAAGTGGGCGACACGATCATGGCCGGATCATGCCGTGGATACCATACGGGCTGTTAGTGGTGTGTTTGTCCATCTACACCGGGACATTTCCTACTTTGTGATCGGTGAGCTGAATCAGGAGAGCTGTGCATGCAGTCCTGTGATGGATCTTCATCTTTGTGGCGGTGATAATATTCACATATGCTGGTTTTAAATATCTGTTTTGTAAGTTTGCCTTTTCCCCCTGTCCATCCTTCCCCCCTTATTAAATTACTTAATTGCGCTCTGTCCTTTTTTCTTTTTAGGTTTATCCTTAGGATTTGGTTTTGTCCTTGTGAAAGCTGCATCTTATCCCCACAGCAGTGATTGGATATCATTACCCTATATCCATTGGAAGGAACATCTTGGACTGGTTTTTACATGTTATATGTTGTTTGTGCTTTGTATGTCTTTTTCTTGCTTCAATATTGTATGCCTTGCATTAGCCCCTTATATGAACTTTATATTGGTTGACAAGAAAGCATCAGTTTATTTTCCACATTTATTAACTTAATTGGTCATTTATATTGATTTTAATGTTTGAGGATTAGCGCTACTAAATATATATTTGTCCTTTGTTAAATATATATAAATTCTGTTTGATTTACTACCATTCACAACACAACCTATTTAATAATACTGTATGCCATGTGCTCTCCACTACATTTACCATTATTCTGTATTTCCTATTTCCTACATTAGAATCTAACGCTAAAATGCTCTCTATGTAAATTGCCCCCATTGCTTGCAAAAGTTGAATTATACTGTATGCTCCTTGGAACATGTATTAATTGTGCCTGTAAGTTGTTTGGAGTGCATTATAAGTATTAATTAAATGTTATAATTTAAATACAATATATTTTCATTCTCAATGCTTTCTCTAAACTTGACTTTTTACAAACAGTAAAAATAACATTGTACAGTATAAAGAGTAATACAAAATATATTCTTATATATCCCTTGCTAACTGCTCCATTCACAACACACAAGGAGCCACTGCCACAACTGACAAGCTGAGAGAGGGTGTTTTCCCTATCAGCATTACCTGAACCACAGTACTGCTACTTTTGTTGCCTTTGCTAACAGCTGCATTCACAATGCACAAGGAGCCTCTGGTAACTTTGTATCGTTTCAATTTTATGTTTGCTTAACCATTTTTTTTATAGCACTCATTTGTGTTTCTTTTAATTCCATATAAAATGTTTTTCTATTTTGGAACATGTTTTTTGCGCTGGTATCTTTTTCTTTAAATTCTTATATTTAGCCAGTTTTGACTTGCACTCAATCACAAAAAGCTTTATGCTTCATTTATTTAACCCTTTGGGCACTTTCACAAATTTAACCAAGTTTAGTCCATAGGACAATAGAAATAAGCATTCAGTATACTGTACAGTAGGTGCCTGCTACATTTGCAGTTTGCCTTAACAAGTTTGGGTTAGCAGGCTTGAATCCTGATTAGATCAAAATGGTAATAAATGGCTCTTTTGTTATTAGACTTTGGTTAAAGATGTAGAAATCTTACTAAAGAATTGCCAGTTTGGGAGGCACGCTGGGAGTGTGTATTTGTTTCCATAAATGTAAGGACAATCTTTTTACCAGCTGCATACTCCACAAAGGGTGAAGCGCAGGTTCCATGTACTCGTTTCCCATTTATATGTAACAGTAAGGAACAATGACTAAAGCACTGTTTAATAACATACTATATGAACAACCGATAAATTGTATGTTTATAAATGTAACACATTTGTAGTAAAATTCTACATACAGTAATATATACATCCTACTCTGTACACATAATAATAACAATTTGAAACGTGTCTTCAATTTATTAGGAAACATTAACAATATTTATGCCTAACAACATATTTTATACAACTTACTGCATGACTATGTTTAGACCTTTTAAACATTTCTATTAACATTAGTCATCTGAATCACTGTTATTGTTAGTAATCGGTCTAAGAAATGTTGCTCTGTTGTCTGAATGATGTGCAAATGTGAGCCATCAACTTTAAACTAATGTAGCATTAAGAAGAAGCAAGAATGAGCAAAGCTTTACAGAAATCAGTTCTATTATAAAATAGCAAGGAATCTATACTGTGAAGACATATTTAAAATAAGTTATAATCTGTATGGATAGGGCTGAAATAGTTTTTCCTCACCACATGAACTTTTCTAAAAATCTGGCTTTAGATCTAAGGTCTTCATTTATTTTATCAATACATATCACATTGGTGCTGGTTGGTGACTAATAGGTGAACATCTGGAATAGATGACCTTTTTTTTTATTCATTCATTAGTCATTCTGTACATGAATAGGCATGATTTGACCAGAAATCCTTATATTTAATCTTGACTATATAAAATAATTCTGCCGGAACTTTAAACAGAGGTGAACATTACACATATAGGCCCCATAAAACGTTTTAGATGAAATATTGCCAGACATTCCTTTGTCTCACATGGAAATTGAATAATGAGGGCTGCTTAATGCCTGTTTTTTTTTTTTAGTTCTTTATTGAGTTCCCTTTGTTCACTATTTTTTTTTCACTTAAAAAAATGAGAACATAGGTGAATTGAGATATGGAGGCCCTTACTGCAGTTACAGATATAGCAAGATTGACTTCCTCCGTGAATGCGGAAGTATGCGAGGGCTAGAACGCGACTGGGCCAGCACTCGATCGCAGCCAAGAAAGCACGCAGTAAGAAGCCTGGGAGGATTAACTCAATGAGGGTCCCTGCTTCTGAATGGGACCAGTGCAGCATTAATCCTACCAAAAAAGCCACCAGTCTTTAAGAGCTGCGCAGAGGAATCACAGAGAGAAGCAGTCTGTCTCTGAGCAGTTCTTACAGCAATCCAATGTTTTTTTATTTTTCTATACAGTATTGAAGCAGGGAGTCTCTGGAGGTGCAAATACTCCCCTCAGGTATATAGAAAGAGGAATAAAAACAACATAGTGAGTATTTAACAACTGATTGCAAATTAAACTAATGAATGCCCACTCACGTGGTATAAGCATTTTCAGGCATTTCCAGATTTCTGATATGGAGCAGTTTTAGGACAGGTATTCTCCCGGACCATACATAAAAAGAAGAAAAATTGATATAGTGTAATAAAATTGAATAAAAAACATATATATGTGAGCAGTGAGCTCATTCAACTCACATGCTCCGACAGGAACAAAGGCAATTTGACAACTCTGGGTCCTGCAGAAATTCTCAGTTGTGCCTCTCTGTAGCCGTGACTGGAACAGGAAAGTTGTATGTTCCTCCTCACAGACACACACCTGATCGCAGCAGATGACATCACAGCCAAAGGTAAACCTCCGATCTTTGCGGTCTCACAGCGGCGGCGTCTTTCGGCGTCAGCGGCAGGCAGGAGAGGCAAACAGCTCAATGTTCTCCAAACATCTAGGGGACCACCCTACGCGTTTCAATCGTGGATACTATCTTCCTCAGGGGTGTAGTGTTATGACTAACTACATAGTCCCATATATATAGTCCCAGATGGTGACATATAAGCGGGTATTGATTGGAAAACGGGAAAAGGGGCGGGGATAACGACGCAAAGCATTTAACATAGAAATAAAACAGAAACATAGTAAAAAAACTGATTGCAATAGAAAATATACATAATTACAATATACATACACAGACATTTGGCCCAAGGATATAAACAGCAGTACAATAAATAATGCACAATAGTTAAATTATCATAAATATAC